>NW_016690313.1:937599-971657 GCF_001604755.1 Lepidothrix coronata | reverse complement strand
GAGAGAGAGAGAGAGAGAGAGAGAGAGAGAGAGAGAGAGAGAGAGAGAGACTTATTTCCACTAGAAGCATTTTAAGATTCTGTTTTCCTCATGGTAACTTTTGCAATCAGGACACTGGCAAAATTAGAGAAACTAGAGTTTATCTCACAGCAATTAAACTAAGGAGTATCACTTTAGAATATATTGTTTCTGGTTTAGCCCAAGAAATTATTGTTCCTGCCTGGTATAAATTCCCAAATTTAAAGTTCAATTCTCTTTGAAATACAAATCAATCCAGCCTTTTCAACTTCGAAGAAGGACAAAAATCCACCGTTGTTGTCACGAGAGGAATATTCAAAATGCAGTGAGAGTGCAAACACAGGGAGAGTAGAATCAGATTCCCAGGTTGCCCTTCCATGGGCATTTCAAGCCTTCTACAGCCCACACCTGACAGAAACATGAGAAGGACTTCCCTTCCTTGCGTTCCAGTTCCAGCAACCAGGAATTTATCCAAAACTCCTCCACCCTTGCTGGGAGCAGAGCTGGTAGAGCTCCCGTGGTTTCATGGTGAAGATCAGATTCCTTTTCATAAATAAAAACCTTTGGTAAGAAGTAACACCCACAGAAAGAGGTAATTGCCACACAATGTTTACAGTGACATTAATTAATTTTAGGTTAAAAATTTTAACCTTTCAATATTTCTTTTAGTGGTTGATCACAAGAATAGAACTCCCAGCAGTAAAAAGAAGCATCATGGTTTTCACAGTACAGAAAGAGCCAACATCATGCTACTCTTGCCCCATAAGTGTTTTAAAACACAGAATCAGATGAAATAGGACCTACAGAAATGACTGGCTGTTGACTTTCTTTTTGGGGACTTCAACTTTTTCAATTAATTTTACAGCTTGTTCAAGCCTAGCATCCCATGAGAGAGTTACAGAGGAATTTAGCTGAGACAGAGCTAAGTTGCAAACAAAGCTGGAAAAGTTTGTGAAGTTTGAAAACAGCAGGAAAAATTATACAGATTATTTCATTGTGCCATGCAAAACTGTTGTATCACAAATTACAGACATGGTGCCTTTATGGCACTTTGGAGTTCTCTTAAGCATAAGATAAACACAAAATTCTCTTAAATTAGCTTGTAAAACTTGGAAAAGAATATAATGGATCTAATAAAAGCCTACCAAAAAAAAAAATCAAAAAAAAGTAAAATTGAGAATAAAAAGGGTTTGTTCACTGATTAGCTAAGTGAAACCCTGTATTATCAAAAAACATTCAAGGGGAAAGACTTCAAAAAGAATGCCAGTGCAGTCAAATCAAAACTGTAGGCAATCTAAGTTTTTTTCATCTTGTTTTTTATATTAACAAAAATTCATTCTAATAACAATAGTTTGACGAAGTATTCACGGTAAAGGGCTAAACTCTACTTAATGTGTTTAACTCATAAATGGGTCTCAATTATTTTCATCTATTATGTTTTCTTGTATTCAAAGCACCTTGAGTATTGAATGGTTATACATAAGATGCAACAGCATGGTGGAAAATCAGACTTGAATTATCCAAAACGCTGAAGATTTCCCCTCTGTGAAAGAAAGAAATTTGTGATCTTTACAGAGACATTGAAATCATTTCACATTCTGCCAAAAGAGGAAGAACACAGAAAGGCACACAATAATGCCTCCAAAATCCCAGCAGAAACAGCCTGCTGAACTATGGCAAGGGCAATACTTGTCAAAACAAACCCCCCAAACCCAACAACAGCGACTCTCCCCCCCATGCCCTCTGACAAAAACCCAAAGCAGTTGACAAAATTCTGAGAGATTATATCAGTTGATGACTGTCTATCCCAACTGGCTGGTTTATAGATGATCCTTCTCGGTGATAAAAGAACAACAGGCTCTAATTGGCAAGGTTAGCTACAATCCCAGGCTTATGCACGAGGATTATACATCCTGAAGTCTCCTCTGCTGGAAAGGTTTTATTTGGCAATAAAAGATTAAAAGTAACAGCCAGGGGCTCAGCTCTAATACCTAAATCTGAAGACCTTTTTAAAGTATATACATCCAGAACGTGCATCTGAGCCTTTTCCCCTCTTAGTGTAATCCTCTCAGAATTTTCTGTACCTCACTGAACTTTAAGCCTCCGAGACTAAAATTATACTGTATCTAGCACCTTTATCCTGAATTTAGCTTTAAAGAGTCCCTCTTGAAGATACCACATTACAGCTTACAGTATAGTGTGCATTCCAGATGCATAACTCCTGGATTCTTTCATCCTGTTTTCTAATATCAAAGCCAGAACATATAAGCACAGTTTCTGGGTTTACATCTGTATTATCTATTCCTTTCATTTTATAATGTATTTACACTAGGAATATTGAAATGTTCTAGATCGTAAAATGATCGCTCTCAGAGACATTATATCACTGTGAGCTGACGAAATATAAAACCACTGCACAGCAAATAAACAGTGTTGAAGTTGACTATTCAGAAAAAAATTGTTGAGCAGATTACTATTCTGTTGCCAGAAGGAAGCTGGGTAACACTTAAGTCCTGAAGTCAGAGAAGTACTAATCACTTCTAGCATCTTCTCCATGCACCCTCCTTGCATCCCACCAAGAAAGGGAACCAGCAGTTCCAGTGACCAGGAATTTATCCAAAACTGACTGTGTTGCAGGGATCAATACTGGCAAACTGCTGTGTACAGACCCTCTAACCAAAATTATGTACATTCTTCTAAGACAACTCAGCTGGTTTCTCCACTGTTGTCAGGAACAGCCCCAGAGGTGAGGCTCATCTGAGTTAATCTCAGATATCCACACTGAGCCAGCCCAGCTCTCAAGCCAGTGATGAGAAATAAGTATCAGTGGAGGGCAATGCAGGAAACCTCTCTAGGAATTTACTTTAGGATAAAATTGATAGCTCTTTACAAATGTGTACTCCCCTCAGTTAAAGATAGAGGTAGTCTAGATAACTCACAATAAATATCCCATTATAGTTATCAATTCTAGTTCAGTACCTGCCTGTTAGAGATAAATTGCCTCTTTATTTGACTAAAGCAAAAAGTTTAATTTGTACCTAAGCAAACATTGTGACTACTTGTTACAGATGCACACAAGTATGAGGTTAAACTATTGTCTAAAAACAGAGTTTACTTGTGCAAACCTCAACTGTCTTTCAAAAAGCCAGCCAGTGAGCAATAGCAATGAGAGACCTGAGAAAGATAAATTTAGGTTATTGTTGTTGTGCATAATTGTTTTTCTTGGTTAGTACTTAAGAATCAATATGTACATTTAATAATACTTAACATACATCCTAATGCTGCAAACACACATACATTTATGGCTGCTTGTTCTGACCACACAAGCATTCTCCTGACAGTGAACGAAGCTGATCAGACCCTGAATGTTGACTACTCAGAACTTGGATGTGCAGGCACTTACAGGATCAAGATAATCCCAGGAACAAAATTGCACATAAGACATCATAAGGCATTAAGAAACTCAGGTAGATTCTGTTTTAGCCCACTGGAAACTTTTACTTAAGATATATTTTAGGAAACATCAAAACAAGCATGATTTTTTTTTCCTCAATTTCCTGAAAGCACAGTTGAAATAACCTTTAAAACTTCTGCAAACAGGAATGGAGATGTTATTCCTGTTTATTGAAGGACACATCCTGTTATAAGAAGGCTGTAATAAATTCACTTGATCACCAGTTTTTCATTGTTTCAGCAGGTATAAAAATTAGTTATGTTGTGCTAGTTACCAATCAGCAATTAGCTTCAATAGAGAAATGTTTTAATTTTTTTTAAAAGTCTCTTTCCCCCCCTCTCCCTCTAAGCCCAATTATTCTATTATACCAGAGAACTTTGACAGAGGGGCAATTAATGCACTTGTCACATCCAATCAGCGAATAAAAATTAGGATTCAGAAAAGTTATATAAATAAACTGTAACATCACCGTTCCCAGCTGCAGTTACTCTGTCAAAGGTCAACCTCAGAACATAATTTAAGGGAGACCTGGATATAGAAAGAACATCAAAGCTGACCTTTGAGTAAAATCAAACAGCTGCAAAGCCAGTAATGAGATTATATACACAGAGCCAGTGCACATGGCACTGAGTGCTCTGCAGAGTGAATCAAGAAAGGAAATACAAGCACCTGTATTGCATTTTTACATCCTGGACACAAAAATAACAACCCAACAGCCACCTGGCTGGTGTAGCTTCAGGTACTTCCAACTCAGACACCCTCCCAGCAGCCAGTTTTTTGCCTTTTTTAACCTATAGGTTGTAGGTTATTCAATGTGATTGATATCTTAGTGCTAGATTGATACTGGTGAAAATAAGAACTGTTTCAAAAGAGAGAGATTTGAGCTGTATGATGGTCTTTCCACTGATGATAAAGGTGATGGTTAGTGACTATTCATGATTTAGAAGCACTAAAAATATCTTTGGATAAAACATTAGGAAATTATGCATATTTTAAGATTATTTACCAGAATAAAATTAGGAAATATCCATTGACGACTGTTAACTGATCAGTGACCTGTAATAGTTATACATCTGAAAATATTTAACCTGTTAGAAAAGAGAAGTAGGAACAATTTATTAAAGGATATTGTAAGACACTTGCCTTAAAGATTCACGGATTATTTTCAGATACAAGTCATAGCTAGGATAAGTATTATTCAGATAAATTGAAAAAATGATTTTGTATGTCTTTTCCTTCAATATTTTCCACTGTGTACATCTCATAGTGTTTTGTGCTTAAATGATTTCCACCTCACTGGCATTTATTTTCCTGTTGTGGATTTGGGTATTTCAGGCAGATAATCAGAAAGTAAATGTTTTGGGAGCTTCTTGGGTTTTTTTTGGGGGGAGGAGGGTTTTTGTTTGTTTTTAAACCCTCTTTTTTTCCCCTGTGATTATTTGGTATGCTTGATTTTTACTGCAGGGATATTGAGAAAGCAGCCTAACTTAAAAACCAAACAAACCCACTTTTAATTAACTGTGGTGAAATAAGCCAGTATTAGTTGTCAGTTTGATTTTACAGTAAGATTTAATGGGCTGAAATATAATTTTATAACACAGCAAAAGGAACACAGCAAAACACGTAAAATGTAAATTTATAAGTTGTATAAAATAAAACATGTTATTTGCTCAATACATTACTTTCCTTCCAAGTAAATCCATCACAGATTGATGGGGGGAGAGGGAGGAGAGGAAAACTGCTTTTGAAATCAGAGTACTATAACTACTCATTATTAATCATGTTATAGTCCACTTTGTTTTCCACTGAATTGTGAACTGATATATTTTATTGGTTTAAAGCTGGTCATTTGAATATGGGTATAAGAATAGCCAAAGCAATCTCTTCCTGATATATTAAATAGTCAAATTGGCTTATATAAAGTAAGAAAGTAAAATAAAAGGTATAATATGTTTCAGTCAGAATCTCTTCTCTACAATGACTGGAAGATTTGCCACTGAGTAATTTTTAGCTTGCTTTCCAATTCTAATTGATTCTGAATTTACCTAGAGTATTACTGAATCTAGATTTAGTACAGGCATTTAAAAAAATAAACAAATCAATTAGCTTGATCACTGGTGCAGTCAAATATCCAGATCACAGCCAGGCTTTTAAAGGTAACCCATTGCCTAAGGATTTAGTCAGGTATCCCATAGTTTTTTTTCAAAAGTGCATCACCACTTAACACATTTAATTTCATCAAATGTAAGCATTCTAAAAATAAAGTACAAAAAAACCCCTCCAACATAAAAAAATAAACCAGCAAGTGCCTCTCACCTCTCACAGTGTGCCATTTTCATTTAAATGGAATTCCCTACAAAATCATTTAATTTACTTCGTTGTTTCTCCTGCATCCTGAACTTGCTTTCATCCAAGATTTTAAGGAATTAACCAAGCTTTGATGCTATTCCTCATTTTTATTTGGCTTCTGAGTAACAATGAAGATAATCGGTACATGATTCCATTTCAACTTAAGAAAGCACTTTATATGTTTCAGCCAAAATGTGATTAAATAGTTTTCAGGCAGATAAAACACACATTTAAGAAACTAGAACAGTGAAAGGTATTTAGGCTGAAAAAAAAAAATAGCTTAAACCTATTCTAACGTTTAAAATTGAAAAAAGGATGCTATTTCTGTGTGGCAGAAGTGCCATTCAAATCCATGTACAAAGCTTTCCTTACACCTCAGAACTCATACCTTCACCGCAAAACATCACAGTCCCAGCTTTCTGAAGTTCACTTGTGATCCAGTAAAACTGATAGCTTTTGATTTTTCTCTAGGGATATGAAGGATATTTTACTATTATGTGATATTAAAGAGAAGTCCATATATAACTAAAATTTCCTTTCATTATTCCATTGACATATTATTTTCTTAAAAATCTCCTGATTTTCAGGTTTTTGTAGCAATATATTATTACTAAACCAAAACCAAATTTCTAACTGGTTGTAAGTTAACACAGTTTTTGCAAATCAGACTAGAGAAACCCAATAAAAATAATCCTAAAATGCTGCAGCAAACAACAGTGAATCTATGAGTCTTCCCAACTAGTTTTAGACACGAGTTTAGAAGTTTCCTGTCAATATGCATAACTTCACGTGTGATCAAGACACAGAGCACAGCAATGAATTATTAGTCCACATACATTTTTTCCTTAGGAAATTGATAATTCTATGCAAATAAAGGATATAGTGAAGGAAATAATCACATGCCAACCACAGTGAGGGTGTAGCACTGCTTGGATGTATCCCGAGGAGGCAAAAGAAAAAGCTTTGGTAGGCCAATCTTTATAAAGCTTTACCAATTTAGCTTGCTTTCTACTCTTATTGATGCTTAAGAGGTTAAGACTTTATTTGTGAAAACAGAGGGAGATAGTGGGGAATCGTGTTGTCTGCAGCTTCCTAAGTCTTGCTTAAGATCCTTTTCAATTACCATCCATTTCTCCTTTAAAAAGGGACAAAAAAATAGAGGAGTGGAAGCAGGTCAGGGCAGCCTGTGACAATGACAGTGTGATGGGCTCGGGCCCCCCGTGGCGTTTCCATCTGCTATCATTAAGGTGACTATTCAGACATGAAAAAATCCCTCTCGCTGTGCTGACAGGCAGACATCAAGAACTATGACAAGGCATTAAGACAGAAAGTAGAGACAGAGATGTCACATCCCGCAAACAAATCCTGCCTCAAACAAGACCTCTAAAATTTTATCGGAATTTAAAATCAAAATCAAAGGGCTTTTACCTGGGGGTTATCAAACTTCCCCTCGCATTAGTTTGACAAGGAGGATGCTGCTGACAGCCGCAGACACACTTAGCTCCTACCTGTAGTCTCTACCATAAGAAACCCAATTTTCAAACGTGTTTTTTTTTTTCCCCTCACATCTCAATGAAAGTGGAGTTTTAATTTCCTGCCCTTTTCTCTCCAGGAAGCCGAGCGGGAAGGGCGAGGCCTGGTGGTTTGAAGCTCGTTAAGCACTGAAAGCAACAACAATAATAATAATAAGTAAACTAACAAGGAAAACGCCGGGGATAAACCGGTGTTGCTCCGCAGTAAGCGCAGCCGGGCCAAACGATCCTTCCATTCCCGGGAATGCTGCGGGCGGGGAGCGGGACGGGAGAGCTGCCGGGCGGCACCGGCAGGGGGCGCGGCAGGACCGCCGGGATCCCACAGGATCATCCCACGGGAACGCCGCCGAGCAGCATTTAACGGGCCCCGACTGCGCCCATGAACGCGCCCTGCCCGCGGCATCCCTGGGGAAGGGCCCGCGGGGTTCGTTCCACAGGACCCGGCTGGAAACGCCGTGACAAAGAGTGTTCCAGCTGCGGATTTCGCCCTTCCGGCAGCACCGCCCCCCCATGTGCCATCTCAGCGCGCTCCAAAGAAGGTCCTAAAGCAGCGCGGCCAGCAGGGAGAGGGAGGGGAGTCTGTCCCTCTGCCCTGCCCTTGTGAGATCCCACCCGGAGCGCTGCGTCCAGCTCTGGGACCCCCAATGGAAGGACACGGACCTGTTGGAGCGAGCCCAGAAAAGGGCCATGAAGAGACTCCGAGGGCTGGAGCACCTCTGCTGTGGGAACAGGCTGGGCTTGTTCAGCCTGCAGAAGAGAAGGCTCCAGGGAGACCTGATAGCTCCTTCCTGTTCTTAGAGGGGCTACAAAAGAGCTGGGGAGGGGCTTTACTAGGAGTAATGGCTTTAAACTGAGAGTAGGTTTAGGTTAGATATTGGGAAGAAATTCTTTGCTGAGAGCGTGATGAGGCACAGGCACAAGTTGCCCAGAGAATCTGTGTGTGCCCCATCCCTGGAAGTGTTCAAGGCCAGGTTGGATGGAGCTCTGAGCAACCTGGGCTGGTGGAAGGTGTCCCTGGCAAGGACACTGGAACGAGATGATCTTTAAAGGTCCCTCCTAACCCAAAACATTTTATGATTCTATTATGATCCTATGGATCTTAAAACCTTTTCCTTTTCCCAATCTCTTCTGACTAAAAAGCAGTTCCTCTGCAAATACTACTAACTTGAAGCACAGCTACTTATATACTGTGTTTCTTTGGTCACAGCTCTGGTGCAAGGTCTCATCTCCCCTTCTGCTCCATGTACTCACATAGTTGTTCTAAAATGTTCTTCACACCTTCACCTTCATAACTCTTAGATATGTGATTAATCAGGCCAGAAAACTGATCCTTTGGGGCTTATTTCTTAAAATAACAGAGATGGGGCAATAACATAGGAATGAGGTGACAAGAACAGGGATTACTTAAACATATTTGTCACTGAAAAAATACATGTATATAACAGATTATATATATGTAACATATATGTATAATATCTACTTACACCCCATCTTACCACCTAATTAAATTGCCTCCCAACCACACCCAGTAGAGTCACATTGGGAACAAATGCTATGGAAGGGGAAGGACTTTGAGGTAGAACAATAGATAAAAATCGATGCATTACTTACATAAGAGTTCTCATTTGAGCTCAAGAATGGAGGGTATATTTTCACACACATACATAATCTTCTGTATTTCTAAATAATGTACTTAAGTCATGATGCAAAACTAAATATTGGAGATCAGCTAGACACCAAACAATGTTTTCCATATTGTTATGCCCGTTGCCTTGGTATTCCAATACCTATGAATTCGTCAATATTAATCAGTTCAAATCAATGTTTGAAGTATCTAATGATTACTCATGGAAAGAAAAAGATAGTACCCTAGCAGCTGAAATTCCATTTATTGATCACTTAATCTTACATGCTTTTTCAGCCTGTAGCAATATGAAAAAAAATGGATTTTTTTTAATTTGAAATCTGAGGTTTTCTATAAACATGTTTCTAAGTTTAATGGAGTCACTAATTTACATATCAGAGATACATACAGGAGAAGATAAAGGAAAAAACTTATAGATAGTGCATTTTCCTCCACCCAGTTACAGAATGGAGGCATGACAATTTACATTTCAGTAACCACAACAGCTACTTCAGCCACTAATTTAAGATGATTTCTTGCTTCCTACAGAAGAAATGAGATTTTAAAAGTTAAGTCATCTAGTCTAAGGCAGTTGTTTAGGATATTTCTGTAATTTGTAGGTTGAGATAGACACCTACCTGAGGCAATTCACACTGTTTTTAGGATAAACAAGGCATTTGGGTCATTGTCTCTCTCTGTTGAGAATAAACAGGTTAGACAGCTAGTTTATATGAGGAACTTAGTTGCTGTTAACAGAGACTAAAACCCAACCAGCCTCTTAAACAAGGAGGATTGTAGCACAAAATTCAATGCAAAAGTAATTTACATGCAAAAACACTTATTATGTTCTTATTATAATGAAACCATTGGAATAATGAGATATAAGACACATTTAAAAAAATACACAATTATCGCTGCCAATACAATTCATTATCAAAGATTAAGCAGCTTTTTCCTTCGAGGCACATCTCTGCCTCATCCTTCCTCATCTCTCCATCAACTGAGCTTATCAGACACGCTTTATGTCCCCTCCTCAGGAATCTCATAACAGGCTCCAATGCACCCTGACATGGAGATAGTCATGTCTACAGAGGTCTCAGCAACAAACTATTTAAGAAACAACAGCAAAAGCATTTAGATATCCCTTTCCTGTCCAGATTGACAGATTAATCCTTAGAGGTGCAAGGCTTAGGTGAAAAAGAAGTAGTTTCATTTGTGCTGAAATAAAGTCAGGAAGAAACAAGAGAGGTATCTAGGCCTAGCACAGGAAATCCCTGTGGTAAATAGCAAAACAACCCACATGTAGAAGAAAGACCTACCATCCTAATCAACAAGATTTCAATTAGAAATTCTCTCACTATCATTTGGAATGGCAATCACATCTTCAATAGTGGCCCAAAGACTGGGACTGTAGAATTCCTGAACATTGCATTTCAGCAGTAACAGAGACAGAACTCTGAGGGAACCTCTCTGGATTTTTGGAACCACTGAGGAGGACACTGAAGATGTATCAGGCAGCATTTATGGGCAGAGGGTTGCAACCCTCACATACCTTGAACTGGGAACAAAAACCTGTTCTCTGAACTCCAGCAAGTAGCTTACCAAGATTGGCACTGAGACCTGAGCTGAAGAGGACCAGAATGCTGAGCAAGCAACTTAAACCTCCAGAGGCAGATCCAATTCATTATTTTATTCTGAACAAGATGATGGAAAACAGGTGAAGAGAAGGGACAATAAAAGGGGAGGAGAAAACTCTCCGGTGGGAGGAGGTGTGGGATTGCCAAATGCCTCCTTGTCTCCCTGCTCAACAAAACTTACTTGTTTACCACTCTGAATGCAGAACTGAAAATGCTAGGTGTTAAAATGTTAACAAAAGGAAGAAGAGTTTGAGCAAACCATGAGGGGAAATCAAGGGTGCGTTGATAAAAGCAAATATAGCAGCAAGGAAACATACAGGGAAAGACAGTGGATGCTACATAGGGAATAGTAAAGAAGCTGACATGAACTTCAAGAAACCATCAAGAAAAGATCAAAGTGTAAATAAGATCATAGGGGTCTTGGTTTATTTTTACAACTTGTTTTATGTGGCTTTTATCTGTGTGGAGAAAATAAATAAATAATCTTTCTTTTGAACTTTAATAAACTCACAGATTCCAGGAACAAAAGGGCTCCTAGGTAGCATTCCCTGTTGTTTCAACAAGAGAAACAAGGGGTCTGTCCCCAGAGACTCCTCCAGGAAAATGTGGGATCATCCATCTACAATAACATGGGCTTCCTAGACACTGAGTGGAGCATTGACTCCCTATATAAAGGAATGTTTAATCTAGCAGACAGAAGTGGAACAAATCAGGCATAATTTGAAAAGCAAAACAGCAAGTTTGTTTTTTCTTAAGTGGGTAGGTACGAATATAATGGATTCTTTAATACACAAAAGCTGCAGAGTGACTGGTAGCTTTCCTAGGGAAGGCTTGTGTATCAAGTAGACATGGTTTATATAGGAACCAGTGGGCAAAATTCTGAGCACAGCCACCTTTCTTGGTTTTCTGGTCCCTGCATTGAGCATCTCAGAATGATGAATAGTACCTTAAAGCATCCAAATGTGTTCATATAAAAGGTGTCTTTACTCATAAACATACCTTAATTTCACATCATGGGCATGCTATGTAGCTGTCCTGTTCTCTATCCAAAAATATAGAGCAATTTAAGATTTAATGGTCTCCAAGACAGTGACTTGACTGTCTCAAAGTCACTGCCCTGTAACTGAGGTGTGAGAAGCATTTGAGAGCTCTAGGTAGGTTTATGTTCAGTGTGAAACAGGTTTGTCTAAGTGTGCAGAACCCAACATCATCATCCCAAGCCCCAGAAGACCCACATGCTGTTGGCAATCAATAGAGGTAACAATTCAGCACGTGTGTCATGCAACATGATTTTGAGCAGATTTCTTTAAAAGAAGCCTGACACTAATGGCTTGCAAAAACAGACTTCCACTGTTCCTGGTATTGATAGGGCAGAATTGATATTAACAGTGGCAAGGCTTAAAAATTTCTCTAGTGAAACTCTTAGTAAAGCACCATAGGGGACACTGAGCTGCAAAAATGAAGAACAGTGATAGAAACCAAACAGTGGTGAAACACTGACAAAAAGGAACAATTTGGGATTGAACTAATTGAATCTGACAGATATGCATTTTCACAGAATAATCCCTCGAAAGCATATTCACAGGTACAAAGTCATTATTTGAAAATTTAACCTCAGACAGGTGGTTCTTATTTCACAGACTCACAGAAATGCTTGGGTTTCACTAGAACAAGTTGCTCAAAGCCCCATCCAACCTGGCTTTGTGTCAGCTAGAGTAACAACTTAATATTTTGACCTGAATAAAAGAAATATTCCTATAGACACCTGATTCTGAAGAAGTATGAAACAGAACTACTGATGAAAAAATTGAAATTCATAACTAGTTTATACTGAAGCTTAGATACAGCCCTGAATGTAATTTAAAAATAAATTTTGGACAATTTTTTGCAGTTTGCCAGAAGTGATCACCACTGAAAAACAATTTCAGAAAGAAAAGTGAAATTTGTCACCAAAGAGATTTTCAATAAAGAGCTCCAGGAATGGAGACAGTTTTTAAGAAGACTTTTCAAAGCAGTTGAATTTTTAATATATAACTAGAAATCACTAACTGGCTTTTATGAATTAGGGTGTTTCAATGATGCCAGAGCAATTTGAACCAAATATTCATACTTTAATGGATCCATTAAATCTATTTTTTCAGTATTCATACTTGAGCATAGATAAGATTGGTAATAGGTTCTACCAGGCTTCTTTGGAGCCAAACTATTTTACTGATCTAAAAATGAACCCCAGATTAAGGAAAGACACCTACTCATAGAAAATATGGACATTTTCTGACCAACTTTCTCAATTCATTGACAATGAACCTGTAGTTCAAAGACCTTTCAGCATGAAAGGGCTACAGATTAGAAAGTGCTATCAGAACTACTATATAAAAGAAGAAAGCATTATGGTTATCACAAATGCATAAAAAATTTGTCACTTTTGTAAAAGCAGTCACCAGAACAGGCACAAAAGAAAACACAATCCTTTTCAAAAACAAACACATTCGTTTCCAGATACAAAATTCAAATCAATTAACAACATGATATTATATGACCATCTGGTTAGACAAGGGATAGAATAAAGAGATTTTTTTTTTTTTTTTTACACCACAAAATATGCTGGCTATGTGAGGAATGAGCTAAGATAACATGGCAGGAGATAAATCAGCTGCTCTCTCGCTCAGAGTCACAGAGATGTTCCTTAACAACCTATGGAGCAGAAATGCCAGGCTAAGCTGGTACCAGGGCTGACTTCTCTCATCACTGCTCCTCTGAGGGTTGTTCCTGCACATCAGTGTCACAACTGTACCTCAGATGTCTGAGCACATCCCTACCTGGCAAGTGTCCAGCTGCACCAGGGATATCACGTTGATCCCCGTGGTAATCCTGGTGGGCACCCATCAAAGCTGTAAAAGCCTGATTTTTTTGAGTGAAAAACCTAAAAAAATTGCTTAATTCTGAACAATCTAGTATTTGAACTAAAAGTTGTAATTTACTTACTCTTTTTGTAACAGCTCTGGATTGACTCCCAGAATAATTTCCCTATTCTTTTTCATTAACAGAGAAGCACTTCCCATGTGCCTTTGTCATCTCCATATACCTGAAAAAAATACATGCAAGTTAAAGACGCAAAACAAAACAATTAACTCTCAGTACTCATTTACAGTGCATCTACATTAGCATTTTAATTTAGATCTAGAGAAGCCCCTTAGAGGCAGGTCTCCTACCCATCCCCACTTTCCACGCTTCGTTTCACCCATCAGTCTCAGAACTGGATTCCTTTCCCATAAAGTTGTGTGGCAGCAACACATCTGATGTTCTCCAACCACAAGTAAGACATTCAGTCTACAGATCACACATGATCCAGACAAACACAACCCACCAGACTGCACTGAGTGGACCATCAGCATTAACTCCTTTGCTCTCTCTGTGTCAATCTTTGCCAGACTGTCTGGGAAATTCCCACCATTTCTCCAGCACTTTTTGGCTTGCAAGAAAGCAAGGAGGGATTTGAAAACTCTGTAAACATTGCTACTGAAAGTGAAAGATGACATTAAAATATTCTTAATATTTGGTTCACTTACAAAATATTACAGTACTGTATGGAAAAAATACCAAATACAAGGAAGTTTCTTGTTTATAAGATAGACATAGTCTTGAACAAAATGTTCCAAATTATCTTAGTTATATGAGCCTAACATTCCCTAAATCCATCGGATATTTCGCAAATTTTAACTTCTGTACTTCACAGTTTAGGCTCAGAGCAACTACATTTTTTTCCCATATAAGAAAAAACTTCATAATGGGGTTTTCAGCATTATGACCAAAGCAATGCAAGGCAACACAGAATTCAGAGTTTTCTCTGTGTGTTAGCACTGAGCTCTAAGTATCAGCCTATAAGTGCTGACATCCTTAGATGTTCAACAGGTAAGGATTACCCCTGTGCACAGCACTGACTTTCATAACTGTCATCCTCGCTCTTTGCACCCCTTTTTGTTTGTTTGGTTTTTGGTTTTTTTTTTTTTTTTTACTTTTAGAAGGTACCCAAAGGGGAAATAAAACATTTCAGTTCCCCGCACCCTGTGAGGACAAGGACGATTTTATTTCACATCACCTCACAAAAGACAACCACAGCCTTGCCTCAAACCAGCACATCTCAGAACTGGAAAGGGCTCTGGCTGAAAAACAACATGTGTTCAGCCTTAAGACTACACTTATCCAGGATCTTCTGCAGCCAAGACCAAATGATCCAAGGGAAATCTCCAGAGGGAAGATATTATAGCTGTTAAAAACTATATGCAGAGGACTGTAGCAGTGCTTCAAGCAAAGCACTTGAGTCAAATATGACTCTAAAATTACTGCAACAATCCATATATCAAGAGCTCCATAACCTTTATCATTTAAGTTAATGTGAGGATTCTTTTAAGAGAGGGAAAACAAACATTCATTCTCACCACTTTAACTTTTCTTTCTACATGTCTACTTTCCCTTCGTATTACAGCATCCAGGTAGAAGAAAAATCAGATAAAATGAACCCATCTACTGCCAGACAGATCTTAATCTATTCAGAAAAGATCCAGACTGTTTGCTATATATAGTAAGGACCACATGGCACAAAAAACCTGAAAATGTCTCTATTTTCAGTGTATTTTTTGATACATTCAATGTATTTCTTGAAGAAAATTTAAATATTTCGTGCAGTCTCTAAAATATCACTAATCCAGAGCATAACTGTATGTTTAAACCCATTCTTACAAAACTAATTTAAAATAAAACTTGTTCAAGGGTCAGATGGAGACAGTTTTCTGACAAAAGTTTGTACATTAAACACAACTAGTTCAAGACCAAAGTCTTAGAAATTGTCTTTTATGTTTGGGGTTTTTTTAAGAAATATTAACTTCAATCAGCTCAAATTAACCAGTTCCCCAAGTTGTTGTTGAACAAAATGGAACCTGCCACCCAAAGCTTCCAGTTCCCATCTTTATTCCATTCTCAGTGCTGCAAGCAGAAGTCACCTAGAACTGGTGCACCACAAATTTTTCACATTTGATGAAAGGTACAAGTCAAAACAGATACACAGACCACACATAAAGCTTATTCTTTAGATGTAACTACAGAGATAAAGTGAAAATTCAAGGTTGAAGGGCAGTTTATAGTCTTTCAACTTATTTCAGAACTGGAAAAAGTGAAAATGGGATGTAGACCATCACTTGTTTGTTGTTTTAAGTGAGTGCACATCACAAATAAATCTGCACACACATTTATACGTGTGTATATATCTCTCTGAACTAAAAAATAATTTAGAAAAAGTGAATATTTTTAACTGAAAGTCTGGTTTTTTTCAGCTATATGATCTAAGTTGAACTTTTCAGTTGTAATTACTGAGGAGAATTAGGCCATTGGTGAGAAACACCAGTCAGTGCAATAATTTCATCAACTAAATAATGCCACTTCTTGATGACAAAAATCACAGGTAAGCAGTGGAAACCTCACTACACAAAGAACTAAAAAGCTTGGTGCTACACTCTGTGACTCCTGGGTGTTTGGAATTCACCTAAACCAGCAGATTACGCTGAAAGGTGCAATTTTTAGCATTTCTCTGTGCGTAACTATAATTACCCTTTAATGTCATACAAAAGAAAATACTCTGCGCACAAATCAGAGCCAAACAACCTTATTCTACAAACCAGGATCTATATTCCCTGTAGACATGACCTCACATCTTGGCATTCCACAGAAGTGAGCACTGGCACTTCAGGACACCCCAACCTGCGAGAGCAGGCACAGGAGGATTAAAGCAGAGCGTGCTGCACAGCATTTATGTCAAGAATGCTTTGTGCCTTGTACTCTTCATTTATCTCAGTCTTTTTTAACCACAGAGTAAGCTTCCCTACCTAGGGTATGGCTTGGTCATGTATGATTCAATTAAGAGTCAGTCTGCACATAGACAATGCTCGATTCAGGGACGATTCCCAACGGACAGCCAGATGTGTCTGTGCTGGGAAGTGGTTCGACAGGTATTCACTGGGTACTGGAGGGGAGGGGGGGAGGGCACAGTGAAAGAAACTTTTTGCCTTGCATCTATTTTGTAACATACTAAGAAATGACCACGAACCAGAGAACAGCGACATGAAAAGCAGCCATAAATCAGAGGTCAAAATAGCACCAAAATCCAATAAATAAGCAGCCCACTTAGCAACTCAGCTCTGTGTGCAACCACATTTCCTCAATCTCCCCTCATTTTCTTTCTTTTTTTTTTTAAATTAAAACAGTTGACCCTGTGAGGTGTTAGCCACTTGAACAATCCTTATATGGGACTTGTCTGAATTTCTATGGAGGAGATGGAAAAAATTCTCATGAGAAACAAGTTTTGAAAAAAACACATGTTGGGACTGGTTGTGGCAAAATACAAGTCTGATGGAAGACATCTTTATAATTGGAAAATAATTGAAGCATAGCTGTGAAGGAACATGAGCATATACAAGATATTTCAGTCAAAAGTTATTCAAGCCCTATTCCTGCTCATACTAAAGGTTCTATTGTAATCTCTAAATAAGTCCACAAATGTAGTGCTGATGTTTATGTAAAATATGTTTTATTCAATCTGGGCTTCTTATTCACAGTGTGAAAATTTTTTTCAGCATATTACAACATGCCCATCATAAATACCTCAAGAGACTCCAATCGAATTGAAATTAAAAAAAAAATCAGAAGTGCTACTTAATGGCATTTTTTTCTTATCAATCATTTCAAGTCTTCTGAAGACTAAAATGTTCACAGAAACAAAAAAGTGAAAAAAAGTTTTCTGCCTGCTGGCAGGGACTCTCCTTTTGTAACTTTGAGATTAGAAGTCTTCTCCTGACAAAAAAGAAAAGTTTTTGACAAAAAGTGTTAACATTTTTAGAAGAATATTGACTCCACACTCAGATCAGGTGTAACAGAGTCATCCCAAATTTAAAAAATAACTGAAGGCTTCTTTTTTTTTTTTTTTAAAAAAAAAGGTGACTTATAAAAGATGAAAATTGTCTTTGTGATAGAGAACACTCCAACACATGCTCACGAGTAAGTATTGCTCTTAATAAAAATGAAAAAAGGTTTTTTCAGTGAATTACTGATGTACTTCAAAAAAAACATTTCTGTAACTCTCAAAAGCTTATAACTTATAAGAAAAATATCTAATCAGTGCTAAAAAAGTTTTCTTTCAAATGCTGGGAAGCAATACCAAAGCCAGAGAAAGCCAAAAAAATAATCTGATATGCCTGACAATTACAGAAATATATATATATATATGATTAGATGCCTGCCTGGAAGACGTGGAATCGAGTCCCACCACCCCAGGAGGTGGAGTGGGCTTGCATTCACAGCCATACTGCAGCTTACCTAAGAAATTACGCTGCTTTAAAAGCAGATGGAATACTCAAAATATCTAAAGCTGGCCCAAAAGTTCCAGAATTTCCAATAAAAAAGCCCCAACAAAACACAAGCTCAGACTTTTCCTTCCGTTTCCAGCAGCACCTGGAGCCCCAGCTCCACAAAACATTCCCAAGTGCAGTTCCTGAGGCAGCAGGTGCCCTGATGATGGCCTGGAGAGATCACCAGCCATCAGCAACAGCTGCAGTTTACACAGCAGGACCCTTGATGATGCAAGGTCAAAACATGTTTTCTTACTGATTAATTCAGGAAAACATAAGAGTTAACAACATAAGTGTGTACTGATAGGAATGTGTTTTAGCTTCAGACAACAGTTCATTCTGAATGCCAATTAAACTCTGATTATGGATTGGTTTTGGTTGCAACAAATAACCAAGTATGAAAGTACAGGTCTAATTTCCAGGCTGTGTTTCTCTCTAGGTACCACATTCAATCACTTCACAAACACATAGAGAAATAAGGCAAACTAAATAACAAGATTTTCAACCTGCAACATCTGCAAGCTCTATTCCTGAAAGCAAATTATTCCCAGGCTCATTCTGACAGGCACCATTACAGTTTTCTTTATTCTCACTGAAGAGTTTCTTAATTCCACAATATGAAAAAAATTCCCAAACTGAACAACTGTGACTGATTTTATAACGTGAGGTGTTCCTCAGGGTTATTTCACTCCCTATCACAGCTTAGATAGAGCACTGTGATCAGAACTAAGGAGGTTCTCTTCATTTTCTGAGGGTTCAATATCAAACATTCAGCTTTGTAATATCCCCCCACTCACACACAACAGAGCTGTAAGTGCTTCCCAGGGACTTCACCAGAAACAGCTGTCAAATGACACCAGCACAGTTTGACCTGCATGAAACTACTTGTTGTCTTCTCCAGCCAAGAAATGAAAAATATGAGGGTTTCTTTTCCAAAACAAAGCCAGAAATCACCAGAGTTTGTAATACAGCAAAATGCCGTAATACAAAAATGAAACATTCTGCTTTTAGAACAAGACTTTCCTAGAAGAGACAGATCATATGGCAAGTTGATTTCCTGAGTGTAAAGGATTCCTGTATGTATATAACAGATGCCCAGTACTCAGTGCATTAACTTGCCATTGGAAACAATATCTAAAACTTGGATATTAATCCACTTTCTTCCTGTGGAAGAGTGAAGAAAGTGGAAGAAGACACAAGTTTGCTGTTATGTACCACAGTTACAGAAATAAGATTAAGAGTTATCATTATAGCAATGAAACCACTAAAGGCTAAGTTGAAAAAAAAGTTAAGACAGTAAATTCCCAAAGTGCTTCCAAGCTGTTTGTAAAGTTGACCCAAACCCAGCAAAGTGCTTCTATTCTCTTCACTTCAGCCTGCTGGACTCCATAGCAGGAATCCAGGCAACACTGATTTAGGCAATTAAGAGCAAATCTTTTTGTGTAAAAGTCATCCTGAACTATTTTAGCTCTCACATAGGCTGTCCACCAGTCAAAGTGGATACACATACCCACAGGTATAGTGGATATGCAACTAATCAAAGAGTTTCTTAGAATATTTGTCTGGCAAGGTAAGGTTGATTAGAGCTTAGGCACTATTTTCCCAGATGTATTAATAGCCTCTCTTATGAATACTATAAATGTTCAAACAGTTCTTTAAATGTTCCAACAAAGTCTTCAAGGCAGTGCTGTTTAATTCCATAGAATCTAACTTTCATAAAAGGAGTTTAACTATATATATATGGCCTGCTCACTGAGTTTTAAAACTAATTAGTGAAATTAATTTACAACATGTATTTTAACAACTTCAATTTAAAAACTAATAGAAACCCTCCCAGATAATGAGAAACAAAGCCTAATTCTGAACAACTACACTTCAGAATTCATAAAAGTATACACAACATTACCAAACAGAAGATATTTTTAATTAAGATATCAGACCCTATTAGTTGAATATGAAACATACCCTGGACACAAATCCTGCAGCAGACCTGGATTTGTAGGAAGCTCTGGTTTATACACAGAGCTACAAAAGACCCCCAGTTCCTGCTTAGCCTGTGACAGTAGAAGAGGCAACCACACGACCTCTAGAGCTTTTGGGCAGCTGCTTGTGCTTCGTCAATCAGCTTCCTCAGCTGAGCACAATTAAATTACAACGGTCACTGGGAGGAGCTAATGTTCATGTCACACCTATCAGACCCTGCCTTACACACCTGCAGAAAATATGGTAGGTTTTCTGTTTCAAGTCTGGGAGGGCACATAATGTGTAACTTCTATAATATCAATGAATTTCTAATACTGATGTATGGTTACGTTTTTATGCCTCTAGAGGAAAAAGAGGCATAACCATAGGCAAAACCACAGCTGAGAGTGGCAAATGCAGGGAACAAACACAATTTTCCTCCCCCTTTATATTAGATGAATCATCAGTAATTATACACTTTAAATGATCTTTAATAACTGGAAAAAACACATTCATTATTTCCAGAATTTGCAATTTACAGTCTCTGTATCCACGGACAAATGGCATACATTAAAATAAAGGAGAAAAACATAGTTCTTTAACTCCCAACGAAGTTAAAGGTATAAACTGTATGTTTCTTTAACTATATTTAGCACATATTCTTCCAGCTTTCATTAGAATATTTTCAATATTTTTACACATCTTTCATGCCATGTTTTCATTACAATAAGAGCCAGATACATATTCTTTATGCATTTGGGAAGAGAGAATGTCTCAAATCAAGGAAGTCTAGAAGACATCTAAACAAATAAAAATCACCTTTGCCACGCATTCAAATATCAACATCACCCTTACAGTGTCCTTTGAAAAAAATAAAGGTAGCCTTTCCAGTGGTCAGTGTTTATATTTGACAGACACAGTAACCACATAGTTACAGTTTAGGATTTACATTCTTGGAGCTGTTAAATACAGCTGATCGAGTTAACTGCATAACCATCACTGTCATAATGTTACATTTTGTAAATGGCTCAGAAATGCTGACGAAATCAGCCTTCAGAAAGGGCTGACACCAGCAGGATGCTCAAAACAGGGACGCTCACAAAGAGCCAGCCCAAATGCTCTCAGACCTCTCAGTTGCAGAAATTTCAGGTGTCAGAATTGCAAAGTCTTACCAGTCATACACCAGTTATATAATTCAAACACAGGAACACAATTAAGGAGTTACTTTTCAGTGTGGAAGCATCAAACTTTGTCTCTTAGTTGGAAATGTAAGCTTCACATGCTCAAACACAAAATACACTACGTTTGAACTGATGCCTCCAGCTGTCTCCATTTCTGTTCCTAAATTCATTTTTCATAAGTAATTGTGCCTCTAACTAAAAAGAAAATGAGATTACAGATACCATTGGTTTTCATGGCTTTGAAGAAATGACTGGGGCAGATTGTGCATGGCAACTCAAGAGTTACAGCTTTGTATTGCGTGGGCAATCACATGATTTTACTGCAGAGTATTTATGTATAAGAGAAATATACTCACACCATCAAGGCAGCTGTGAAGTCCTGAATTGCATGAGACTCCTCAGTTTTGTTTATCCTGTCTTCTGTTTGAAGGACACTGTAACACATATTGAAGTGAAATGTTTTCCAACAGCTCCAACAGATTCTTCTTCTTTGTTGCTACATTATTACGTCTCTTATTCTGCTCCATTATGAGTAAAAGATATCAGTTTTGAAAACACAAAACCTTTTTGCTGCATATTAAAGAAAGAATATGGATGTTGCCACATGGTGCTCAACCCAGCCCAGCCCAGCTGAGTCTTTGGCAGTGACCCTCGCTGCAAAACATCCTGTAGATAAGTATTGGCCCTGCTGAATTAATGACTTAGTACACATTTGTACCCCACATTATACAAACTTAGATCTCCTGAAGTAGCAGATAACAAGAATAATCTGTTTATTTATGGTTATTTTCAAACAACAAAGATACAGGACTCAGTGATAACTTGCAAAAGCAAGTTCTGGAATTTCATTAAGTAGTCAGAAGAAAAAAAAATGTAACGAGCCTTGTTTTTGTTGGAATTCATCTTGTATATCTATTTTATGCATGAGGCTTTTTAGAATGTTATTTTCATAATGTTGTTTATAATCATTTGTTTTCATCCCAGTTGAGTCACAGTCTTTTCATTTTTACTTTAGATAAAATACTCCTACTCTTTTTGAAGACAAAGCTTTAAGCCAGTTGTATTTTTACTATTCCTTTCTTTCCTATGCCTGTGGAAAAAAAAAATACAAAATTTCAAATGATGGCATTTATATAACAGCATTACAGTATTTTGCTATCATTTTTTTTCCTAATTTTATGTAGTGCCAGAGTTGACTTCTTTCCATTACTCTCACTCACTCCAGCTCATAGGGATTCCTAGATTATTTTTACTGAGCAACAACAATCCATTTTTAAATCAACAACTCTTAAAATATAAAAATAATGACAATTATTCTTTCAATGTAAATCACATTTGCTACTAATGCATTTCATTTTTTTAATCATCATTTCCATTTCCTTAGTTTTCTTAGGTTTCTCTGAACTTCTATGATCAATGTCCAGCCTTAAGCACAGTCAGAAATTCTACTTTCTACTTGTGCATTTTTTCTACTTCAGGATATTCTGTACCTTTTTAGTTTTTTGCAAATATAAGCAAAGCATAAATACACAGCAATACATTTTTAGCATTAAGAAAAGTGAGTAGTGCTGTACTTATAAATCCATATATGCAAGTGTTTGCACTCATGCCCACATACAAATATACATCCACAAAATGATGCCAAAAGTAATGTAGAGCTTTAGTTAACTTTTTGACATCTTAAAGGCATCTACTATTGTCTCACTTCTCTCAACAATGTCTTCTGCAGAAAATATAGGAGAAAATATATTTAGGCATTAGGTTGATTTCATGACTCTGCATCGCTGGATATTGAATGTGAAAATACAGCAGTAGGAACTCTTCAGTAAGATTATTTGATTTTCCTCTAGCAAAGGTATTTGAGAAAATAATATAAATATTACTTATGATGAGATCTGGCAGAGCACTTTGCAACATCCAGTTTTATGTGGATGTGGATGTTTAAGTTTAATGTAACTTTTCAAATGAACAGTCTGAAGGAATAGTTCAACTTCAGTGTTAAGATTTCCCTGAGAAAATATTTTAGGAACTGGACCTCTATTATTATTAAAAAAAAAAAAAAAAAAAAAAAAAAAAAAAAAAAAAAGTTATTTCTTGGAATATTTCTACTATTTTTCTTCAGTTAAACATGCCCATTATAGTAACAGGAAAATTTTCCTGAAGTTCCTTTTTGGTGTTTTAGTTGCTTATGTAGCAGGTCATTCCATTAGGTAACCCTCCAAATGACCCAAAGGAGATATATTAAAATCTGGTAATACAATACCCCTGGACTATTTTACATAATAAGATTTTTTTTCCCCAACTCCCAGATGTTGCTAAAGGAAAAAAAAAAAAAAAAAAAAAGACCTGTAAAATTCTTCATCATGAATCTTTTTTTTTTTCTGCAAATCCCTTTTTTCCCCCCTTTCAAAAGCAATTCTGAATAGAGGTAAAAGAAGACAAAACTTGACCTTTTGTGATCCCAGCATTAATAGGTCTGTTCATAATTCAATCTGTGTGTGTGTAGAAGCATCCATGTGGAAACATGCAGGCCTGAGAGACATAAAGCCTTTCCCTTTAAACATTATCTGACCCTATGAGTCTTATTCACAAAAGAAGGCTTACGTACGCATAAGTTGAAAAAAATGCGTGCTTTCATTGTGCTGCAGAGAGCCTACACATTTTACTCCTCATTCTCCAGGAAAACTCATCATGGAAGTGACACTTGTACAGGAGTTGGGTGAGGGAATGGCAAAAGAACACAACGTGGCAAAAAAACAAAAAAAAAAACCAAAAAAACCCCCCAAAACAAACAAAAAAAAAAAAAAACAACCAAAAAAAAAAAGCACATGTGAAGAATAAGCTTCTTTTCCCATTACAAATATAGGAGGGTCAACTCCTTGGCTGGCATGTGACAGGGTGAGGGCATGGATGGGAGAGGACTGTGTGTTACAGCCTTGCAAAGCTCTACCTGATGAGAGCAGCACGTTTTTCTTGCTATATTAAAGCTGTTTCCTTCCTCCATAATCTACGTTCACCAAGGTGAGGGCTGTGTCAGCTGCACCTGGACTGATAAATATTTATAATGCAATGTTTATAATGTCATAGATTCTAATGAATGATTGTAGAGTCCATTGGTTTTGAGGCAGCTCTGTAAGGTATTTTAGAACTTAAAGCCTATTGATGCCACTGCAAACCTCCAGCAAATAAGAGTACCAGGTATTTATATCATGTCTATACATAAAGTCCACCTATTATCAGTATCTGTTCGTGCCTCTCCCGTTCAGTTTGGCTCTGGAAAGTCAGCTGGCAGTTTAAATGCTCTGTTACTCTGAGCCCACTCATGTTATCAGAGAGTGCCCTGAGCCACTTTGCACTGAACCTGTCAATTGAAACCTGAACAGGGGGCAGGACACACACAGTTGTGAGAGCAGCAATAAGAGTTTACATTTGGTGAAATAAATCCTCAGCTGGTGTAGATCAGCCAAGCTACAACAACTGCAGTATCGATTTAGAGCAGGATCTCAGCCCAGCATCTGTAATTATTTTCTAAACAAGGCAAAACGAACAGCATCAGGAATCATGAAGAAGACTTTTCTTAGTAAGTAATGACTGAGGTAATGATGACTTCCCCACCAAAGATTCCAGCATTTTCCTCCCCAGTAGAGAGGAAATACTGCCCAAATCTTGAAAATCACATTGTGCACTTCTCTGCACCTGCATATGCCCAAATACTTTCAAAATACGGCATCAACAGCACTCACCTTTGAGAATCTCATAGGAAGAATGCTAAGGAAGGAAAGAAATGGAATTTCACAGCCCTTTATTGCTCTAATTGTAAAATAGAAACAAGACTATTCAAAAGGTAATCAGAAACCAGAAAAACATCAAAAGTAAGGCTGTGATGGTGCCACAATTAGTTTTTTTTATTATGGGTGCAAATATTCAGATTTAGCACCTTTTAAGTAATACGAAACACATCATGTATCCCAGTGATACCAATTGTGTTAAACCAATTGTTTGAATGCATAATTAAGTTGTTAGTGAATAATAATCTAACCTTGGGCTGACTAAATATATCTACATTTTATTGTTTTTCATAACACATATGATAATTGATATGCCCAGTAGTTTACTGAATACCTTCTATTCAAATTACACTTATAAGAAATTGTCTAGTTAGACCAATTTCAAAATAAAGGAATATTCAAAGACAAAGCTGGCCACTTGACACGGAAATACTACTGAATTAATTTCAAACATAAGGAATGTTCAAAGATAAAGCTGGCCATTTAACATGGAAGCACTACTGTTCAGGTATTCAGGCTAATGTTGAGTGATAATGAAATTAATATCCACATTGGAGGACACGTGAAATATGGACAACCAACTGAGTTATCCAAAAGACATAATAAAGGGGCTGACATTCTCTGGGGATGGATGTCACAATTCCAGAGAGAATCAAAGAACTGTGACCACCTTGCAGCCAGCACTCACTTTGCAGGCCGTGCTGCTCAGTTCAGCTCCTCACTTCCTCCTGGTTGTCCACAGGTTAAAGCTGCTCCCAGGTGCAAAGGTGCAAATGTCCAGACTCACAAATCCCAGAATCAATTAGGCTGGAAAAGACTTCTGAGATCATCAAGTCCAACCAAACACCACCGTGTCAACTAGACCATGGCACCGAGTGCCACATCCAGTCTTTCCGTGACTCCACCACCTCCCTGGGCAGCCCGTTCCAATATCCAATCACCATTTCTGGGAAGAAATTCTTCCTGAAAGAATTCCAAGAGAAGCGTGCCTGTTCCCAAACGAGGTGTTTGAGCACTGGGTGGTGCAGTACCTGTCACCACTTCCACACTTTCTAGCGTGCCAGAAGTCTTTAGGAGGAGAGGTAGAACACCCTGCTGAAGAGCAGAGAACACCCTGAACGGCTCTTGCATTTGATTCACAATATTAAAATAAATCAAGTGGATTTGTATAGCTGGGTTGTTAATTTTCAAGCTCCATGCAGAAAATGTAGTGTCCCTGAACTAACTGAATGACATTTACTGGAAAATCTGAAGCATCTAGAACCATAAACATATTTAATATTTTGCCCACGATACATGGTTCTTTCTCTACCTAAATTTCGTTGTTCCTTTTTATTTTCATGGCCTTCTAAGCATTTCAAGGGTGGTTCTGGGCATATTTTTGTTATGGTAATAATAAATAGCGTTTGTCTTCTACCTCCATATTTCTGTTAGTAAGTGATGGGCCATTAAGAGCTTTTTTTCTTTTTTTTTGGTACTTGCTTTTAGCAGGCAGAGATAAAATCACCAAGTACATAAAAAAAGCTATTCATGCCAACTTCAGGCAGATAGTTTAGGATTTCTGCCAAAGCAAGGAGATCAAGACTGAGGTCTACATGGATCTGTTGTTTAGTGAGTCAGTTTTATTGAAGAAAAATATGAGTTGTAAGAAATTAGTAGATGACTAATTACTTTTCCAGCTCTTGGCAAGGAAAAGTAATGTTACTGAGACAAGTTATTGGCAAATACAAGTTATTGGTAGGGAAATGAAGTATCATTGATATAATTCTAAAAATATTTTTAATTACTTCAGGAAATGAAATGTTAATACATATTTACTAGTATCTTTCCAATAAAATGCATGTATTAATAACAATTAAGTCTTAATAATACTAATACTTAATAATAATTAAGTCTGAAGGACTAATACTTTTTTGCCATCCAGAAACTTATGCTGAAATAATTCTTGACTTTTTACTGCCATGAATTCTGTATTAATGTTTCATTTATAAAATATGCTGTCAACTTCACCGCATGAAATATTGTAAGGAAAATGCTTGATTTAATAGCTTTTCATTATAATATTCCCTGCATAATCTTATGATTAGCTTACTGAGTCTTGACATTGTAAACTACACTTTTCCCCTAAAAGAGCAGAATAGAGTTTAATGTTTATAATTAGAGCAGCACCACAGTTCTAACAAAAGCAAAGGAGTTACTTGAATTCTTAACTGAATACAAAACACTTTGCTACGTTGAAATCTCTCTTTTAAAAATAGTTTTGCAGGCGAAAGGAATCATGTATTTAAAAACGTGGGAAACGAAAGTTGAAAAAAACATCCAGTTTCTTTAGGAAGTTGCAGAAGTGATAAAAAGTGTGATCTCTACCTAACCTTATATTGGCTGTATGAGATATAATCCCTGCAGGCAGGGAGGTTCTTGCTAAAGGCAGGATGAATCCATCCTCTACATTGGTCCAACTCAGTGCTGGGGTCATGGATGACATTAAACACACTGAGAGCAACTACACAGAATGTTTTGGAATATATTGAATTTTTACCTCATTTCAAGCTTCTTACCCATCCTTCCCACCCAGCCACGGGGTGTTTTTCCTTTGTTCCAAAACACTTTGGCAGAAAGTGGGCTGGCAGCAGCAAGGAGGGAGGACTGAATCATGGCTACACATTTTCATCATGGAAATAGAGGAAACAGAGTTAGTGAAGAGGTCCATGAGGGACAAATCTGTGCCAGCAAGAGGGTCAACAAAATTTATTTCTATTCTGGCACAATGATGGAAGAAGAAGGAAATTGCACTTACCAAAATTCTGTTTTGGGGGCAGAATAAGCAGCTCTGCGCTGCTCCTTATGTGAAACCAGGAACGAGCTGCTCTTAATTCTTTTTGAGCAATGTCAGACGTCAGTAAAAAACAATATTTGATTGTTATGGATGGATCCTAATGACACTTCTCAATTTTTGATTTGTCCTTGAGTTAGAAGTTAATCTTCAGTGTAGTTTTACACAGAAAGGGCTAGAAAAGAGAAGACAGTTAAAGAGTTCATGTCAGACCACTAAACGTGGGATTAGGAAGATAAAGAAAGATAACAAAATTGGGATGGGGAATGCATATTCCAGAATGTGAATAATTGTTTTACAAAAAAATATTCCTAATAGCCATCATCCATCATAAGGTTCATTTACTTCAATAAGGACTGGTTTTCTCTGCCTGTCAGTATTGATGCCGACCTCACAAGGTATTTAGTTGTTTCTGATAAGCAGGGGTAAATTGATTAATACAACAGGATCATAAGCCAACTAGAGTTTAAATTTAAAATAATCACACACGCACACACACATATATATATATACATACAGGCATCCTGGAGTTCTTTTTTGTGTGTTCCAAAACAAAGCACAGAAAAATATCAAGTTCCCAGCTCTTGCCTAGCACAGCTCTTGATATCTCTGTTAGGGAAATTACTCCTTGCATCTGTGGATCACAGTACTCCACTTAAAAAGCTGTAAATCTAAAGATTCAGAAAACTGTATCCCAAAATTACTCTTTGCCATTGCTTTACTGGGTCACTAAGAGGCAGAGTGGTAAAAAAATGTCCTATTTTTATGTGAAGCTTTAAAGTCAGTTAAAAAAAATAACTTTTCTAGCCTTCAAAATATAGTCTTCTTGGTCTTCTTTTTCTCTTCTTTTTCAACAGAAATTGCTTGATGTAATTCACTTACTTCCTCTGGCTTTAAGTATAATTCCTCTGTTACTACTGAAAAAATATCTAATGATTTTTCCCTTCTGAATACTAAAAGCAAACTCCAGCCAAAGACCGAATTATAAAATGGTACAGACACATGGATTAAAAACCCTTATGGAACACTTTAATATAAACATATATGGTATTTTCTTATGCATTTTCATATAAGCATTTTTCTGTCAATTTGTTTTTTTTATTCTGCATCCAATTGAAAAGGCATATGTTTTAAATGTTATTAGAGTTCCTTGGCTTGTAATATAGTTATAACAAAAGACACTTTTCAGAATGAATAGCCTAAGAGCTTCATATATCCTAAATACATTTTTCTCTATTTTAAAGTGGCGAAAACTATGCCTAAGTCATGTGCAGTAAAGATGAGGTTAAAAAGAAACTAAGACCATCCTAGTTTTAACATCAGTCAATGGCTTTTTTTATGGCTGTTTAAAAGTTTCACTTTCCAGCTCACTGAGGGGGTCCTATTTAAACTCTGCTTGTACCCTACCTGTGGTAGGGATTGGCCTCATGTCTACACATCCCACCCTGAAAAGTGGGAATTCTGAGATGCCTTTGCCTTCCCTGAGACACCTGTCAGTCGGGATCAGACATTAACTTCAATGAAATCAGGGTTTCATCTACTGTCCCAAAGTTGGAAACAATTGAAACTATTCATCTGAGTGTGGTAAATGAAATCTCCAGAAAGGAAAAAAAGGCTCTGTATATGCTTGCTGTCACCAGGAGATTTGATTGACACCAGTACACCCACCGGCCTTCAGCAATTACAGCTCAAAAGGAAACCAGAAGAACTGGGAGCAGATGGGTAAGCTTTTAAGTAAATATAAAAGTTAAAAATGATTACTGTTAGCCTTAGCACAGAGAGGCTTTCTTCCTGCCACGAGCTAAGGGCTGACAAAGTTAGCTGTACAGCACATGCCTGTCATTTGACAGAAAATAGTGTTTAAATTCTGATCCTAAAGATGAGAAAATGCCTGGATGCTCACAAAGGATCCAAGAGCTTTATTTTGAGAAATACTCAGGGCACTATTAAGGATCTCAGAGCACATACATCTGTAATTTCATGCATAAGTAAAAATAAAGTAAAACATCTTTAAAGAAAATTCAAAAAAAAGCTTAAGCCAAAAGAGTTGGTTTCGGTCACAGCTCTTTGCAAATTTGCATTCTGAATCCGCACTTCTCTTTAATGAAAATGAAAGCCACGCACCCAGTGTCCTGGTTTTTTCTGCATACACACTTAATTTTATTCTTGCATCACGTTTACCACTGTTGAATGGGACTGTACTGAGTGGAAAACATTTAAACTGTTGGTTACATTTCAGAAAAGGTATGTTTCTCCGGTCAGACGAGCGTAACTTGTCCAATAAACAAAAACACTTCCACAGCATAATCTTTCAAAGAGCAGGATCTGTTTCTGACCGTCCTTGTGTGGTTCTTTGTGTAACACCTGAAGCTGCAGGAGAGAATAAAAGCCCCAAAGCTCCACAAAGCTACTGGTCACAGAGTTTCTGAAAGGCTTTGGCAAAGAAGGCGTGAGTCCAGGTTTGCACATCACTCAATTAAACGAGTTAAAAAGCCACCAACTTCAGCTGACACCACTTGAGTGCAGCTGAGGGTCTGTCCCGGGACATTCAGATACACAGGGGGAGGGACAAGTCAATTGTAAGTAGGGATACGTTGAGATCACAGGAAAATCCGATGGATCTCTGGGTCCTCACAAAAGGCTACAGAAGCTACACAGAAGAATAGCTCTTCCTTTTCCTCCCCCAAGGCCCCACAACCCGTTAAGAATGATGATACTGTGAGCTCCTGATCTACACCCCCAAGCCAGATGCACAGAAGTTAAGGATAACAAGACAGGCATTAATTTCTGCAGCAACTTTCTGCTCTGCACATGAACTCCTACAGAAAATAAAGCTCTTTCCAAGCACTTTTTGCTTTTTGCACACTCTCAAAAGTGTGCCAGTCCCTGGTGTTCCTATGAAAATTGAGAAGAGCAGAGAAATTTAGTTAATTTTTTTTCCCCTCACAACTTACCCACTTGGTTTTGTGGTGTTTTTTTTTTTTTTTTATTAAATCTTTGGTAATTCTAACTAGGTTCTAGTAAGCATTAGTGAACATCAGAATATCATATATTATGTTAATATTATTTATTTAGTTAAACAGATCTGCCTGGGCAATTCTAATGAGAGGTGGAAATTGGTGAGCTGTCTGTGCTAGGACTCCAAAATGGAGCTAAATTATTTTAGGAAAAATAAAGAAAGAAAAAGGAAGTTCAGCATGATAAGCAAAAATATTTTTGTTTGGAAAACAGGTTAAAGATTAAGAATGAAAAGCAAGAAGAAAGAAGAAAATCATACACAAAAGTTGAAAAGAATACAAATTAGTAAAATCAAAAGTCCCTCCTGCCCTGTAAGGAACACAAAGAATATTCACATGGATACAAGGGCTATGCTCCCTTATTTCCTTCTCACTTGAGTAGCTTTCTGCAGTATTTATGTTTAATTGCAGCAAAATGCTCACATTTTACATCCTGTGGGCCACGGCTTCCACAACCTCACAGGTGTAAGAACCTGGAGAATGAGCAGTAAGGTGGCATTAGCTCCTTTAATTCACTACATTTCTATGTGTGTTAGTAGGAAACACCTTCAGCACCATCCTAATGAGCCCTTAACTGCCGGCAGTGTTGTGTAATTAACAAATTGCAGGGCTCAGGAGATCTCTGCATCCTTTCTTTGCTACAGAAAAATCGTTCCTGCAACGCAGCTGTTGGACACTTGCAGCATCTTTTTAAGTGATATGTCTTAGCATTTAAATTTGTCAAAAAGAAAGCAAGTACTTATTTATTTATAAAAGAAAACACACAGTAATAAAAGAGGATATAAGAAGACTCGTTTTCTTTAAAATAAAGTGCTGTGTATATATGTATATGAAGAATGAACATAAGGAGCATATAAAAAATAAAACAAAATAAATCATATACTACAAAAATTTGCAAAAGTTAAAAGATCAATTAATAGTTATTCAAATATTTTTTAGTTGACCATAGATATAAAAGTATCAGAATAACATATTTATGCATATTATTTTAACAACTGGTGTCCAAAGGAGATCTTTCAATAAAAACCCATCAAGCCTATTAACTTTAAAAAGTTATTATTTGAAATCAAATAGCAAACACCTACTGTAAATACCTTTACAATTACGCTTTTTATGCATACCAATATAAATAATATTGTTTAATCAAAATCCTATGACACTCAACCTTCATATATATGTTGACAAGATTCTCCAATGGTTTGTTACCATACAAAAGAGTGGGACAAATTACTTATTTATATATACAAAACATGCTTATAAAGGCCAGCTGCAGGTATTTTTTGGAAAGTGCATTTTAATAAGGTCCTATTCAGTGGGGGAACAAATGGGGAAAAAGTAGTTTGCACTACAGAGTTTAGTGCAAGAGCTTTCTCTTTTTCTAACAACGAAATCAATCATTTGTCCAGACTGTGGGGAGTCAGAGTTAGTTACTGAAAAGAGCTCCATATATAAACAAGTCAATAACTCATTGTGTGTTATTGTTGGACTGAAGAAGTCCGCTTTCAAAAAGCTGCCCCTGCTTCTCTGAGAATGAATGTCACTGTATTCAGGGAGTGAGAGAGGGGCCTTTTGTTTCTAGCTATTGCTAACTGCCATTTATGTATGGGAAAAGAGATGTGGCTGCTGGTTGTCCCAGGAAAACCAGACCATCACCACCACACAGTTCTGCACCGGGCCTGCCCTGTGCTTTATTTTGTATATTTTGTAGATGCACTCCTGTTGGAGAATTCACACGTTTCATCGAGTCCCCGATTTCTCTAGGAATATTTGTAAATGTTTGCTTAATTTCATAAAGATAAAATGGCTGAAGATTAGAGGAAATAACGTATTTGACCATTTATTTTATATATGACAGTTAAAGGAATAATACCCTAACTATAACTGACCTTAAGGTTTTCTGAATAAATAGCAACTTTAACGTGTCTTTGTACTGTTTCACGTTTCTTCTTTAAAAGAGACCAAACCCCATAGTTGCTGAATCATCTCAATTAAGACTTGGGAGGAAAAGGAGAATTTTAATGTTATTTTTGTTCATCTAGCTACAATCAGGGTAAGATTCCTTATCCTCCAGCCTAACCAGTTAAAGTAAATTCTGACATTTGAGATTTAAGAATAAAAATTAGAGGTTCTGCAAATAATTTTGTTCATTCCAAAAAGAAACTCAGGGGAGATATATTCATGTCTGTTAAGCTGTTCACATGTAGAAGTGTTTTAACACCATTCACAGGTCTAGTCTAGATTGGATTCTTGTTAAAAATTACAAACTTCAGTAATTTTAAAGTAAGGTTATTTTCATTAAAAACCAATATTTGACGTATTCTTTACAGTGACATAGAAATCAAAGTTTCTTTTCTGTTGAGCTGAATAAAACTGGAGAAAAAATCATAATCATTGTTTCATCCTGTGGAATTAGCACGGGTTCACATAGGAAATAAACTTAATCCATGTTTCAAAATATTTACAGCACTTCCTTGGACTACAGAACATTTTTTAAATGATAAAGAAATACAGAAGAAACAACAGCCTTTTCCCACCAAACCATCATGATGAACATTCAATGCACTTCAGGAGGCAGATCAATAGGGAAAGCCCAACAGGAAAAGCTCATCAGTGTATTTTCAGAGTGTAAATCCAGGATCACACTGTATAATCCCAGCTGTTCCACCGATTTGCAGCTCATGGGGTCTGTGCAAACAAGGGTGGCTCTGATGAGCACCACTGCACTTACCCTGGGCTTTCAGAATTCACTGCTCTCCAGTAATGCCTCTCACACCTTTGAGCCTCTGGGTGGCTGCAGGACAGTTCCAGGTGTTTTGAAACTTGTAATTTTTTGGTGTTTTTTTTATGATCAGATGCAGCTGCATTTCTGGCCGTTCCTTTTGTCTCTTAAGGAGTGATGAGATTCTGCCTTCCAGGGAAATCAGGTGCCCTCCTGGGTGAAACTACTCATTGAGGAACTCAGAGAAGATACAGGAAACTAATCTTATAAAAGTAACAGTTACTGAAGTTGAGGATGCATTTAAAAGCTTTGTTAAAACCCAGACCTGTTACAGTTCTTCTGAATAAAACCCTAGAGACTGGACTTCCACCACAGCGGTGTTGTGAGGAAAATCTGTCTGCAAAGGAGGGCTGACAATGGAACATCAAGCCAGGACTCTGAGAAACAGTGAGAGACTGAGTTTGAGCTCTGAACAGAGAGTTCACCCTCAGAAGTGCTCAGGAGAGGCAAGGAATAAAAGAACGCTCCAGGAAGTGTAGCCACACGT
>NW_016690313.1:665099-932599 GCF_001604755.1 Lepidothrix coronata | reverse complement strand
TGAACTTCAGAGATGAAACCATTCTGTTTATGACTTAAGTCATCTTTTCATTGACATTGCATTTTACCTCTCCCTGTCTCCTGTATTCCTCACCCTCTGTCCCAAGTGGTTACTACTCCCTCCATTCCACCTCTCCTTAATCCCTGGGCCCTTTGTATTCCCTCTGGATTATACCCTCCTCCTCATGTAGGACTCCTGTTCTCGAACAAAGGGATCAGTGGGAGGCGGTTCCTTTGCTCTTCACTCCTGGTGTTTGGCAGCTCAGCAGCTGCTGCTGGAATTGCAGGAAAAGTCTTACTTAGAGCTCTGTGCTGGACACTGCCTGGTGCTGAGCTATGTGGCTGAGCCAGGTGTGGGATTATATGGGATAATAATGTGAACGTGATGCTGAGAAATCGAAACGTAAAAAAGACAAACAGTTCTCTTTGATTGCCTTTCACCTGAAAAATGATGGAGACCATCTTTTCAACCTATCATGGTTTAACACCAAAGGGATTGCCACACACTGGAATAGGCTGCCCAGGGGCGTGGTTGAGTATTTTAAAGGGTATTTTAAAGATATGTAGATGTGGCACCAGGGGACATAGTTTAGTAGTGGACTTGGCAGCAGTGGGTTAATGATGAGACTCAATGATCTAAATGATTCTACAATTTTGTGATGCTGTGGTTAGAAACTCTTGGACAAGGTGCCACACAAAACACATTTTGAGCAGAACTACAGCAGGAAAAACAGCAAAACCTGATAGAAATTATTGTCATTACATCAGTATGAGGTAAGTGCCTCAGACATGAAAGCTCAGGTGTATTGTCAATTGTCTGAACAGCATGCAAGCATAAGATATGAAATAAAAGGATGATTGACTTGAAAGGGTGCAGAAGCATTAAAAGAGAGACAGGAAACTGAGACTGAGGGCCCATGATGTTATGCATCTTTTATGAAGAGACTAAAGCAAAAATGTTTCATGAAATAAATCTGCTTTTGAAAAGGGCGTGAAGGAGAGGGGAAAAAAAAACTGGCTACCCAACAGAAAAGGTGGATTGTTCAAACAGGTATGACCTTCAATGGGATTGTTCATTTGTCAGGGCAACCAGGCTGGTGAAAGCAGCAGTGAAAATGGCACAGCTGTAACTGCTGTGGTGTGAGGGTAGGGGGGAGGCCAGGCTTGGAAAGAAAGCTGATACCTTTCACTAGGCCACATGATATAGGAATAAATTAACAAGGATTAACTTAGAATAAGCCAGTCTATGCTTATGTAATGTAGGACACTTTGTCTAACTCATGGGCAAAGAAATCCTCTACTTCCTGGAAGTTAATGGTATTTCTTCAGTCCTTCAGTTTATCCTATAAGACAAACTGATTTTGCTGTTGTTGTCCTGAGTCACTTCATGCAAAAGCATCACCTCTTTCTTGCTTATTTCAAGGTTTGAATTTTTGGGGGTTTGGGGAGTTTTTTTGGGGGGAGGTTTGTACTTTTGTCTTTTGGGGGTTTTTTTGTTTAAATGGCTAAAAAATAGTCATCCTAGAATAGAATGGACACAAAAGACCTTAGGTGTTATCGGGTACACATTCCACCATTTAAACAAACGAGGAGAAGGGTAGTTAATGCTGGCAGTTAACATAATCACCAGGTGTTCTGCAATTGTGAAGAGATCTGTAATTCTCTCCAGCTTCAGAGTTCTCTGTACTCTTCCTTTGTTTCTCTCCCAGCACCACCTTTAATAACAGATTAGAACATAATTTTGGTTTTACATTTAGTGACACTGAAAACACGGGTTTTTTCTAGCCGAAGTTTTATCTCTGAATAGAATATCTGAGAGTATGAATATTTTTCACAGGTGAAATGTAGCCTACTCTTAGACACACTTTTTCACTTTCAGTATTTATATGATTCAAAATCTGGTTCAAAAATAAGTTGTTCTGGGCTGGATTCTAGGCTGGACTGAGCTGAGTAAAGCTTTTTATATGAGCAATTCTGAACCCTGCATAGAAATTTACTTAAGTAAATACAAAGAGTAGAGGATTTCGGACAATTAGATAAATAACTCAGTTGAATGGAGCAGTCAACATTCCAAATGCCTGCCAATAGCAGAACTATTGCTGAGCTCTCAGTTCTGAGAACTAAGCTCAAGACTGAGCTGGTTTAGGTTATCCCCTCACTAACCTGCACTAGAACCCTTGCCCCCTAGCAATCTAATTTGTTTCTAAGTGGCATTCAGAGTTACTTATGTTCAGTATCCTCAATGCAGATTTTCTCTTACAGTGTTTAACAAACTCTCAAGCTGTCCCTGGTAGTCAGACTGGAACAGTCATTATTATGAGATGTGATGCTCTGGCTATCCAGGCCCTCATATAGTTCAATGACTTTGTGTTGTTTTTTGTCTTTTTCTTCTTTTCCAATCCTGGTAAAGTATCTAGTGGTTTCATGGCCACCAACAGGAATTGGTTTTGAATGCATTTATGAGTTATACCTTCTTCTGAAAACTCCCTTGGCCGTATGTCATGTAACTGAGTCATTCCTACACCCTCCCAGCAGAAGAAGAAAGATCTGTAGTTAAGTTTGTGACCCAGGTGCTGCAGACTGAGGTTTAATTCAAATTTAATTGCAGAGCATCTGGATGAACATTCAGAAATCCTCCTCTTTTATAAACATGAATTGCAAATAATTTACTTCCTTTTAATGGAATGCAGGAAAAACTACAGTAGCACTTTTCTGATGTTTGCATATAAATGAAGCTAAATATACAAGTATCACAGTCAAATGGACAGGTGGGATCTGCTATATCAGACAATTAAACAAGCTTTTCTAGTCAAGTGATCCATTCAGTGCCATGTGGAAGGTTTTTGGACCTTCAGATAAAGACTATTCATGGCACAAAAGATCTAAGTTCTGAAAATTTTTGTGAATCCCTGATTGACATAGCATTCAACTTTAAGATGGCATATTATAAAGGCTATCATAATAAAAAAAAAACTAATAATGAATACAGGGAAAATCTCTACCTAGTTCCAAATACTAATTTTTGTCATAAAGATTTGCTTATTTACTTAATTAATTAGCAAGCAAAACCGTGTAAACTGTAGATATGCTGATTTCCAGTGATATAATACACACATTATAGTACACATTTCTCTAGAGCATCTAATTTGTTTACATTCCGGTTTTCCAAATGTCCCCTTGCTCAAATGTTATCATTTGGTTTACTGTGCTTCATAACAATCTGTATTTCTTTCTTAAGCAAAAGATATATGAGTGTGGGATTGTGGCCTCTCGAATCATTCATTGTAAAATGACTATTTGGGACTATTCATTCCAAAGAATGTTTTTGTGTTTTATTATTTTAATAATAAGAAGTGGTTTTCAAGACCTCTTTCACATCTGTAGCACAGCACAAAGACTCAGGTCTATTCTCTGGACTAATCCTGACCTGCCATTCACACCCAGAGGGGTGTAAAATAGATGCCTGCTCATTGAGAATTTATAGGAGCTGCTTTTAACACATAGATTTAATTGATAACTTTGAAGCTAGAGAGTCATAAGCAGTGTAAGGTAAGCATTAGATTTACTGGCCAAATGCATGGAATTCTCTACAAGCAATGGAATGTTCAATGCACAAGTTGCAAGACTTGAATAATAGGTAGTATGAGTAGTGGAGGAGTAAGAAAGTAAGAGAAATTTGGTAGTAGAAAAAATAAGATGTGAGGTAAAGGATTAAGGAATCTAGAATAAGCAAATAAAGCAATGACAGAAACTATTAGAGACAAAATTGGAATAGATAAGAACCAAAGAAAGAAGAGTAGAAACTGAGTGGCACTAAACGTTTAAGAAATAGGGGAAGTAGATAAAAGATAGGAAAGAAAGAAAGAAAGAAAGAAAGAAAGAAAGAAAGAAAGAAAAATAAGGCTCAGATGTGAACAATGCAAGAAAAAAGAAAACATTTAATAGGCTCAAAGAGGCCAGTGGTTGGACACCTAATCAAACACTGAGTTGGAAGAAGCCAGTTAAGTCACAGCCATCTCAGAAAATCCAGACACTCTTCAGGATATTTGAGATAGAAGCTAATTAATGTCATGTCATTCTTGACAAAAAACATACAGTTTCCTTGTAAAGTAGGGAAACTGAAGAATTGTGGGTGGATGGGAATTAAAGAGTAGGGCTGGAAAAAATATTTGTCAGATGTCAATGACAGTACATTCAGTACCTGAAGAATCACAGAATCACAGAATCAATCAGGTTGGAAAAGACCTCTGAGACCATCGAGTGCAACCCACGAGCCAACACCACCCTGGAATATCTAATTGGATCCTCGTGAGTCTGCTAGCATTTAACAATATATATTTCATTACTTTGAAAGACTTATTATTAAGTAAAGCTCCCAAGGATCATCTCTTTCTTATCCTAGCTGTCGAATATGTCATTAATTTCTTTAGATTTGGACAACTCTACAGCTTTAGTACAAAAAGAGGTTTTAGCACTGACTTATGGCTAAAAGTAAATGAATATAGAATGTTCTTAAGAATGTGAAATGCTGCATGCTCTTAGAGCTCATAAAAGTATAACCCAGCTGTTTTCTCATGCATTGTGTCTGAACACTTCTGAACTTCATGGCAGTTTCAGGAGTCAAAGCACTTGATGACTAGACAAATATTAGAAATCAATGTCTTATCAAATATACAAAATCTGTTCTTAGTGCCATAATTCATTCTTTGTCCAGTTCTATTTTAAACAGGATGCTTCTCAAAAAGGAAAAATCAAACAGGTTGGTGTGCCTTGGCTCTCCTCAGCACAGAAGAATTTACATAAGAACCACCTTGAATATTTACCTTAAATCCACAAGTTGCTTTAGTTTATTCAGGCTCTTTTGAGACTTAATTACTTTTAGTGTCTCTTGACTTTATACAGCCCATAGAGGGGAAAAAAGACATTCTCAGAGTGAAAAAGCATAATGTGGTCCTGGATGGTTAACATATATATGGTAAATTACTCTGAGGATAGACTTTCATTAGCAGATAGGTACATATGCACATACATAAATACAAATATATAAATACAAAATTGCTCATGTAAGCTGCAATATGGAGCATCTCTAAAGAAGCATAAACCTCTTTAAAGCTTTTTAAAGAGGCATGGATGAACCTCTTCAAATTTTTAACAGTCAGTCAAGGAATTAAGTGAAGAACACACTGGACCTGACTTACCTACAAAATGGGCCTCCAAATAGCTATTCTCTATTGCACTGGAAGCTCTTTGGTGTTTCCTCATCATTAAATTAAAGGCATTTCTCCTTGTCCACATTCAGTTTGTAGATACTACAGAACCAACTACAATTAAGTTAATTAAATTGGAGATTTTAAAGTTATTTCCAGAAGATATTTATTTTATGTGTTAAAATGAAAACAAAACAAAACAAATCTTGGGTTTTATCACTTCTTGGGTTTTAAATATTTGAACAATGTAAAACTGGAATGAAATGAAATGAAAACAAACCTCTGACTACAAGCCAAACAACCAAAAAACCAAGAGGTAAGAAAATGAAACACATGGACAACAGCTAATTGTTGCTCTGCTAGTATTTCAGGTGAGATGACAATCAAAAGTGAGCTAATTAAGCCTTTTCAAAACATAGTTTTACTTTCTTGTCCATTTACTCTTATTTATTCATAGAGTATCTCAAGTTGGAAGGACCCATGGGGATCATTAAGTCCATGCTTATATAAAAGAGGAATTAACATTATTCTTCAACACTGTAAAAATACACACTCATGCATAGTTTGAAGACGATTCCTCTCTCAAATAAAAAAACCTAAGTAAATAGAAATCATTTTTAGCAGTTGCTGTAGGATTTCTCTTACCTGGCAAATGCAAAGAATGATCAACCAAACCCTCTTCCTCAAGATACCAATGTCAGTGTAATGCTCACAGCTTTTGAAGACCTGGTCTGCCTGGTTAGTTGTGAGACTCATTTCCAGCTTCTCACAGACTTTGTTTTCCCTCTAAGGCAGTAATTTTATGTTTCTAGTCAAATCACACAAGAGCATTACTTGTTTCCCACTTCTGTTTCAGTATTAAACACTCTCACAGCGCTGAAAGTGGGCATGTTTGTGTAAATACTCCTGGAAAGTGAGGAAACTGCAGATAAGTGAAAGCAGCCGAATGACAGCAGCAGGGAAAGAAGAAGAAAAAGCTATTAGTGCATTAATAAATTTTTACCTTTGGCATTTAGTGCTTCTGATTAATGGCTTTCCTGTAGGCTGCTATTTTCCTCTCAGATATTAACATGCAAAACATGTGGCACATAAGAATAAACTGTTATTGCTATTTATGTGTGTCCGAAATCCCCAAGATATCAGGGGTTCAGCCAAAATGCAGACAAATAAAACAGTTAATTTTTTTGGCATATATTTCTTCTTAGGAAAAAGGACAGCTCCTTAGCACACCTGCATCTCTAAAGTTTAAATTTAAGAACAAAAATATGTCTTGTTTCCTATCATCTGTGTGTATTCCACAGGTGGCAAGTTCTGCTACAGCCTGTGGTGTGCTGGGGAAACCTGTAAAATATCCCAGAAGTTTAGAGCAGGAGGGAGGTGAACTGTGCTCTTTTCTGGGCTCCTCAGTATGGGAGACACCTGGATACTCTGGAGAGTTCAACAAGGGGCCACAAACCTGATTAAGGGACTGGAGCAGCTCCCATGAGGAAAGGCTGAGAAAGCTGGGACTGCTTTGCCCAGGGAAGAGGAGGCTTTATATACATTAAAAAGCACATTTAATGTATATAAATAGCTGAAGGGGTGCAAAGATGACACAGTCAGGCTCTTTTCAGGGATACTCAGGGACAAGACTAGAGGCAATGGGCACAAAAATGAAAGGCAGGAGGTGCCATCTGAACATCACAAAGCACTTTTTCCTTGTGAGGGGGATTGAGCACTGGCACAGGCTGCTCAGGGAGGCTGTGGAGCCTCCATGCTTGGAGACATCCAAACACAGGTGTTCCCATTGCAATTTGGATAAAATTGCTGGTACAAAATATAATTCTTGTATCTATACTGATAATATATAAATCATTCCCACAAGACATTTGTTCTTTCTTTTCATATCTTGGCCGTATTCTCAGTTCAAAGATGCTGTTTTCCACTCTAGAGGACACCAGTCTCACTGCTTCTCTTCCACCTACAATTCCTTCTCAAATCCTTCCTCATATTTATCTCCCAATGTGCACTCTCTATCCCCTCCTTTTTTTTTTCCAGATCTGATTTTTTTAACTGAAAAATCAAAAGGATATATTCTTCTCCCATTATTTTGTTCTTCTGTAACCTACCACTACCTCCTGCATTTCTGAGGCTGAAATTTCTGACCAGTTTTTGACCTAATCTTCCCAAACTTAAGTTATAACTTTTTCTATTTATACTTGACCTTTTTTCCTAACAATATTTTAATTCTCCTATTATAAAGAACCTAACACTGTCATAATCCATTCTCTCTGGGTACTCATCATATTCATACTCCTTAAATTCATTATCTGAAATGCCTATTTCTTTCCATTTTAGACCCTCTCCTTTCATGAGATAGAGGGCACTGGAAAATGTTGCCCAGGTCTACAATCACCTTTTCTTGACTAATTATCAATTTTACTGTTCAACATTCATCCTCCTCCATCTGCTGCTTGATTGTAGTCATTAAATTCTTCAAAATCTTATATTCAGACATTTTGGATTCCCCAGCCAAACTGACCAACTCCTTTCAGACTGTCTGGAGGGTGAAACCTATTCTTACACCTCTAGATCAAATGTGAGGCTCCTTAAGCCATTCTGTCATTGTTTCCTCACATTGCATTTCTCTCTATCTTTAATGCAGAGGAAAATATGAGGGATTTTGGGGTAGCTTACTTAACTTACCCATCTCTAACAAGACCAGCTTGCTATATTTAGTATTATTCATCTATATGATATCTATGTGTAATGTTGTATATATTATATAAAGTGCTATAAGTTATTAAAGTTACTATTAATTAACACTTTCAATGCTCCAAAGATCCTGTTTCCTCACTTCAGGGATACTTTTCTTCCCCCTTTTCTTTCCTGCTCTTCTCCACTACACCAAAATGAAAAGTTTAGTTCTCATGCCTGACAGCCTTTGCTGTATCAGTGCAATAATTAAAGGAAGGTTAAGAGGATAAAGAATTGTGATAAAAATAACCTGTGATGTGCCTATAGCATAGCACACTGAGGAATGACAAATACAGGCCTGTAAGCCTGTCTGTTCCTGAAAGTTTTGCTTAAATTTAGAATGCCAATACCATAATGTAACACACTGAGAGAAAGGAGGGTGAGCATTTCAGTGTCCTCTATTCTCTAATCCACTGAGATTCTTTTTTTTTTTTCAATTCTGAGATTATTATTCTGAAAACAAACTATTTAGAGCTCAGATGGTTAAAAAAAACAACAAACTTATTAATCATGAACAATTCTAACCATTAACTCTTAAAAATACAAGTTTTTTTTTCTACCAGGTAAACTACAATATCAGGGCAGATAAATCTAGTTACCAGCAGCCTTTTCCCTTGAAGATTAGTTAATCATTAACCATGTACATTAAAGGAATACCTTCACATAATAGAGCCAGAAAAGAATGACATGTTTTTAATGTCAAATTATTTCCATCTAAAATCAGGCTGATGCAATCTATTTTTAATTTACCATTTAGGGGAAGACACCACAGAAAAGTTTGCAAATCAAGTCAAAAAAGGGAAACAAGGAGCTTAACGGCCCACGTACTTTTCTACCCAACTTCTGTAAATACTTTCTCTTTTCAGCATGCCTGGAACTTCACAGAAATATAGGCAGGGTATAGAGAATGTCACATGGCAGATACTAATTGTTACGATTAAGGTCTAACAAGCAACCTTCCCTGCTGTGCTGAGAATGTCTCTGACTTTTGATCCTGACATCTGTGTCTTACAAGAATTTCACTCGGCTCTGACATTCCTTCTGATGTTGATCCAGGAATTAATGGATTGTGAAAAAGCTGGCAGGATATCATTTAAAAAATAGAATTCTTGGTGTACAACTGATGAAAAGGTATCAGAATCCACATACTTTGTGTCTGATACCAATGCACTGTGTCTATATGCAAGCAGTTTGTGTGAAGTGATACCTCAAAATAAAGGGCAAAACACAAGATTTAGGAGGATGCAAGAGCTCCCTGTTATGCTCATTTACAGAATTGCTATTGTACACCTTCAGCATGTTACAGGATGAAAATTATCAATGGTTTAGACCAATTCTGTGTAAAGGAGACTCCATTGTTTAAATCCCTACCAGCAAAACATATTACGATTCATTCTGATTTAATTTAAACCTTTCATAAGAAGCTTTTCAGAGAACAGAATCAAGGAAATCAATATAAATTATAAAAGAGGTTTGTGACATATGTTGTGTGATCACCTTGACACCATTTTAGCTTGGACATGTATTTAAACTGGTTTGTGCTACAATAATTTCAGGTTTAAAGGATCCATGAGGAAGAAAAAAAAAAAACAACAAAAACTTTAAAACATTTCATATCAAAATTTAACTGAGACTTTTTGATCTAGATGTGTTTAAGACTGAAGCATTACATACAGAATTGAAATTTTACACATCAGGGAATATTGCCTTGTACTTCATGGTTCTGGATAATTACTAGATGCCAGTGGATAACTTAAACATAGCTTAGAGTCACTGACATTAATGTGTGACAGGCAGCATTAAAGAATGTATTTAGGAATCTTAAATGAAAAAGTTGAATGATATTTGTAAAAAAAAAACAACAACAAAACAAAAATAAAATTCAGGATTATCATGACAGGAAAGAAGAAGTGCCCTCTTTAAAGTAAAGCCAAAAATGTTTCTCAGCGTGAAATAAAAAGAAATGAAAAGAACTATGAAAGTAAGAATTCAACAGGTTAAAAAGAAACTAAATTCACTTGTCATTTATTGTCAATTATAACTCAAAATTAAGAATATATGGTTTAACTACCTGCTTAAGCAAGTCAACCGAATTTCAGATCACACACTGACATCATTACTAAGTTACATTTCTGGCATTTGCATCTGTATTCCAGTGGTTTAGAGGCTTTAACAAAACTTCTTGACACCCTATGGCATATTTTGACTCAAGTCCAGACCCAAATGCTATTAATAAAAAAATTTAATTAATGAAATTACCAGTACAGACTACCTATAGTTAGTTAGCCACCCATGCCCAATATACAAACATTGCAAGTACTTGGTTTAGGGAACATAAAATCATTCAAAATAAGTAACACATAAACAGAGTCAATTTATAAGAAGCCAATTTATATCTCAGATAAGTGAAATAATATAATAATATAATCTCAATATGTGAAAAAGGTTGGTGACTTGCAAGTTGCACACCCTTTACCAGTGCTTATTCCAACTCTGCTGTTGTTCAGCTGCATAGAATTTCCAAACCTCTAAGAAGAATACCAGATTTCTAGTAAGATCCAAATAAACATCCTAAACATTTATAACATCAATAGTACATCTAGAGACTCCATTAATGTTTTGTTTAAACTATATGATTAAAGACATCATGTGATTATTGTTTGGTTTTAAGGGAAATATCCATGCTTTTAAGCACTAATATTTTTATTATTTACATTCATTTAAATTTACTGTTGTATTTTTCATTAAGAGTTCTAGAACGTATTTAACAAATAAAAGAGTAAACAGCACACAAATGAGGACATTAAACAACAAAGAAGCAAAAACCTCGAGTGAATAGTTAAAGAGAAAAGGCTGGATCACATTTAAGATGAGGAAAAACAAAAGGCAAAGCTTGTAAAATCTGAAAAAGTAAGGTAGGGGTGTGAAAGCGTGATGTGTGACAGGTGGGGTAAAATGAGACAGTTGGGAGGAAAGAAATAAATTTGAAGAGCACAAATTAGACAAGACATTCATTTTAAGCCCTAACAGGCTGGATCTCATCGTTGTCATCAGACAGGAAATGTCAGAGCTGGCACATTTGGGTTTTTTATGCTTTTTAGTTGTTTTTTTAAAAAAAGTCTGTGTCTTACAATACATAAAAAGTCTATTTGCTTTAAAGAAAAACACCTCTCAATTTGTTCCCATTTTGTCTCCTACTCAATCTTTAACCAACTTCAGTTCTATTATATTGGAAACTACAGTAATTATAAGGTTTAATACTCCCATTATATTTTGAGTTATTTTATTTAATACCTGAATAGGAGTTGAATTCTTTAGAATAACTAAACTTTGCACTTGTAACACTACAGGTGGATTTCTGGAGGAGGTGAGTGTTGTATAGGATGACATGTAGTAAGGGCTATTTCACAAATACAAAAAAATCCTCATTCTAAAGTTCAGAATTTTTGAAGGCATGGAGATATCCTTTCCAAAATACATGACCAAAATAATTATGTCAAAAACAAGCATTTAAATTCGTTTTCCAGTTAATGGAAAGGGACGCAGCTTTTTTAAAATAGGTTTTATCAAATTTCTAGAAAGTATATTTGGGACCTGAAAATAATGGCACTGTATAGAATATGTTACCAACCCCCTGTAAATATGAACATTTAATTAGTCTGTGGTTCTTGTGTCAATTTATTAAAAATAAATAATCCTTGTGCACTGCAACATAATCTCAAGGTTAAATTCAAATGAAGTGGAATACTGCCAGGCAGGAAAGTGCATATAGTAACTGCAACTCTTATTAATTCAGTATCTTTAGAATAGCTTTATTTATAACTGAAATAATCCCTCAAACTTTTCAGTTTAAAAAGTTTATTTCAGAGTTTATATGAAAACAAAGTGTCTCCACACTGAGGGAATGGATCCTACCTCCTGTACAGTTTGGATCTGTATACTGTATATGAGGCATCCTATTTTCTAAACTCTTCCATCAATTTAATCCATAAATTAACAAATACACAACAAGGTATAGTATATTTAGAAAAGATAGCAAAACATTCAGCTGGAAAATATGTTCATTTTCTTACAAGTTATATTTCTCACTATCATCTTTATATGCTTTTAGTGAAAACCAGATAGAAGGAATGTGGAAGTAGAGATTTTGGATATTACGTGTAGGAGGTAAATGATGACAGAAGAGCAAGGGAGGGAAGGATCAGATAAGGGATTTAGAACAGACACAACATGTCAAACTAACAGTACACCCACACTTATTTCCAGCAGTGAATGGATGTTCAGAAAAAAAAACCCAAACCAAAGAGTTCAGGTTCAGAGTGGTGCCATCCACTCTCTGACAGACAGAGATTTCCAAATGCAGGGATTAAATTCAGACCATCAAGTTTAAAAGCCATCAGTAGACCTGACCCATCCACCATGAAGATTTCTAATTCCTAATCTCCTCTGCTTTAGTTTAAATAAATGTCTTGTCAGTCACAGGCCTTTACTTCAGGCCATTTCCACATTTTAGAGAAAAATGTAGCAAATAAAAATTGGTCAAGCTTTACCAAACTTCTGTCTACTTCCATAAAAGAACTGATGCCATCGTTCTGCAAATCTTGCCAGGTGTGCTTGTCTTGAAAGGTTTTAAACACTGCCAGGGAGTTCTGTTATTAAACTTATCTTGGAAGCACAGTGGGTAAATAGTTTGTATTCACAGAAAAAGTAACATAAATAAGCAAATCTATTCTACTCTGTATAGAGATTATACTTTTTACTGTCACATTACATCAAGTAATATGACAAAAGTCAGTAGAATTAAAGAAAGAAAATACCAAGCCCTGTTTAATACTATATTTGAGTGTAATTTCTATAGATACAAATGTACTATCTCATCTTGCTTTTCTCTGAAAACTAATTAAAATAGCCACTGTATAAAACTAGATTTCATATTCTTAGAATGTTAAACACTCTATTCTATCTCAATGTGTTTCCATTTTTATTTACCTCTCTTCAGATCACAAAAGGTAGGCATGTGCTGTTATTCTCATTTGAGAGGAAGAGTGGCTTGCCCAAAAGGCAGCTTGTGTCATAAGAAACCAACAAATCCCACTCAATTTTCCCAAATCACGTGCTGAAGGCCTTAACATAAACATATTCTGGACCTCCTTCACTTAAAATCTTTCAAATACTGTTCACTGTTGTCTCAATGATGTCTTAATTATAATCTTTGCTACAATCATCCCCTTCTTTCTTCCCTGTACCTTCCTCCCCTTGCCTTGCATCAAGGATACTTTCACAGCTCAACAGCTGCCCCAGCTGCCAACAAAAAGCCTTCAAGAATTGTCACGACCAGAAATGCAGGAATTTCTGTGCTCTGTCCGCTACTCTTCCTCTCCTGAAACTCTTTTCTCCCTGTTCACAGAAAAGGAATGGGCAAAGTGCTGTTTGCTGCAGGGTTTAGTTCTCCATCCAGCAGGTCCTGGCCTGAGGAGGGCTGGAGGATCTGTTGTATTCTGGCTGATTGATACACAGGTTTTACAGATGATTTTACAGGTGCAATTTACTGACCAGCTACGTTTTAGTCCACAAAATGACAAGGTAAAAGGTGTTATATAGCCTCTCTTAAGATACCAGATAACAAAACCACCAGGGAATTTCTTTAGGTAAAAGCAGTCATATATAGATGTTTTAGAAAGATATCAAAACTAAATGCAATTTTTTGACTGATAAATGAAGGACATCTGGCAATAAGTTTTTTTAAAAGTTAATGATCTGGTGATTAAAAAAGAGTTCTTATTTTCTATTTGACTTTTTCTCGCTTCACAATGCATTTTTATGCCTTTGCCTGCCACATCACAGAATATTCCACAGTGAGATACTTCAGCTTAGAAATTTATTCAGGTATTCTTGATTAGTTTTTTTCTAAGTGGTGTACTAATTGAAATTCTCTGGTATTTTTGAACTAAAAACAAACAAAACCCCACAAAAAAATCCAAGTAAAGATCTATGTACACACAAAAAAAATCTGAAAACAAAAATTAATCAAAAAAACCACAACCAAAACCAGAATGGGGGTAGATCTGGAGAACAGGACCTTAGAACTGCTGAATATACATAAAAAGCAATGGACTTTGAAGACTTTCAACACATCTACAAAACAAGTCTATTTAAAAAACAGAGATAGTTGACACCATAAAGTGTATTTGAAACATCAAGAAATGCCATAGCAACAATACTGTGGGACTCTCAGCTGAGAAGCTGTAGCTGTAAGAGCCAGTCTCTCTTGACAGAGTGAACACTCAGTTCCATGAGCTTCTCATCAACTGAAAACTGGGGAATTCTTGTAGCTGGGTCAGATATTAAAATAATGGAAGAATCCTCTTTAATCAGAGCCATCAAAATAATATTTTTTGTTTCAAGTCCAGCTCTACAACACCTTGAGATTTTGGGGTATTATCTGGAGCCATTACACGGGATCCTTTCAAAAGAAAAAGTCAGACCTACAGCATAAATGGCTGGGACAGGCCACATCTTGACCAAGTCCCTTTGGTGAAATCATCTGATGAAGCAACTGTTTCCTTTACCTCCTCTGTAAGAGGCTGGAGTATGCCTGGATACTCCGCAACAATGAAAACATCAGTGTCTTATCGATGTTATTCTCAGGAAATTCAAAACACAGCACTGTACCAGCTGCCAAGAAAACTGAGACAACACTGTAAAGTGGAGCAACAACCCAAGAAGCACGTGGAGGATATGCTCCAAAAATGAGAGACTGTGATCAGTGCTAGTTTTTGAGTTGTACACTCTGCATGGCATGACCAAAAATACAAACTTTTTCAAATATTTCTTCTTTCTGGCCTGGTATCTCCACCATTATATCCACCCCCCCAAAGAAGCAGGGTCTTACTGTGGCTCCCTGCTGAGAGCACTGTCGGTGGGTTGTTTTCTGTCCACCGTGTGTGCAGCCTTGTGTGCTGTAACTGGGGAAGGACAGATAAAGTGCAGGGAGTTCTAAAGCCCATGTTGCAACGGTCCCTAGGGAACCACTGCCAGCTGGCAGAGGCTACAGCAACGCAGGGGCCTGGGGCTACGTGGAAAATCAAAGAGCTGGAACCATCTCCCTGACAGCCCCACGGTGTAAACTGGGTACACGGAAGAATCCAGGTCTTTGTGTGCATGAGGGAGAAGATCAGTGTTTATACCATTTCATGAAAGATTTTATCTGTCAATACATTAAATAAGGTAAAAGCCATACCATAAAGTGAAAGGGGTACAGTATTTAAGCACTGTATTTGACCGAGACCTCTCAGATGATCTGACAGCTGGAAAAAACCTGCTTGTCTCTCAGCAGACTTGTATGATTCAGAGAATCCAGTGGATTGAGGGATTCCTAACCAGGCACACATTAGTGACTTAATTTGCCTGCAGACAGAAGGGAGTAGAGCTTTTCAAACTTCACCACCATTTGTGGTGCATTTGTTGCATTCACAGAGAGTGCAAATGCACAGTGCTTTAAAATTAATACTACTTTGTCTTGAATTAACAAGATGAGGATTTTAACTTCCCACAGCATCTTATAAAACCAACACATATGATAGATCTGAACGCTTGCAGAAGCTACTAAGTGCCTTTTCCCAGGCATTCAGAGTGGAAGCCAAGATAAGGATTGTAAACTTAAGCCAGGACAAGAAACAGGACAGTGATCGTTCAGTTGAAGGATCAGCTGTTACCATGCCATGTTCCTGAACAACAGAGCACTTCCACCTTTCAGTGTCTCTTCTTATCCGATGTTTCCAGTAAAATAACTGGAGAAATTCTGCCTATCTCCTCACCTATGAAGGTATTTGATTCCTTTATACCTTTACATCATTCTGGTGGTGCTGTTGTGACAATGAGCTGCAGTGTCGCCAGCCCTTGGCCTCCCAGAGCTACCCTTGGTTAATCTGAGTTTTACAAGTAGCACTTAAGCACAACCAGAATTTAACTTCTAGGAGCAAAATAGCTTGCATATTAAGAAACCAAATTAATACATTTAAATCATTTCAAGAACAGAAGAAAAAGACTAAAGGATCGTTATAAAGATTGCTGTTGGATGCAGCTAGAATGGATTTAATAATAATATATATATACATGAATAAAAAAATATGAGTATTATAAAACTCCACTGACATTCTTATTAATATCAAAATATTATAATTTAGAATTAAATTTAAGATTGAAAGTACTTTATTCTAATGAATAACACATGCTAACAAGATTATTAGAATGACCATGTCATTGAAGGGTTAATGACTCCAGTTATGGTAGAAATTTAAATATCATGGGGAGGCACCTCCTGACCCAGCCATCACTGAGAATTATGCAGATTCAAATGGGAGCCACACAGGCTTTGATTTCCCCCAAGGATTGATGAACAAGTACAAAATAATAGAAAGTGACAGGAAGCAGATGACTGAGGTCTAATTTAATGTCATTCTAAAAGACAATATACCTTAAATTGGCCTTAGGAAAATTATGGGTTACAAACAAGAGAACAGAAACATGCACTTTTTCATTTTAGTTCACTAATTTAAAAAGTAATCCTTTGAACAAATGAACAGTGAAACAATAGTCATTTGGCAATGAAAAACTGCCAAACTTAAGTGGGCGTACTTTGTTTGCATAATTTGCAATTTAATGGAAAAGGCTGTAATCTTAAGAGGAGAACACTATTAAACAAAATAATGAAATGATCTGAAGAATTTTATGCAAATATTAAATTAAGACTGCTATGAAGACAAAGAATAGTTCCTAAATAGTATGATAAAATGCAATGAGCATATGCTCGGGAAAAGTTTGCCATTTTATTAAAGGATTAGCTACACATGCACCTTTCTAGAAATAAAAAATCTATTCTGTAATGGTTTTTCTAAGAATAAAGCCAGAATATTTTACTGCTTTTAATTAGTAAGTGGCCTTCTACAATCCAAAGTTAAGAATAAGCCACACTTCAGTCCAAATTTCCCAGATTTCAGTACATGCTACATGCAACATGCATTTACATTATTTCACATTGCAGTAATTATAAATACCAACATTTGAACAATCTGAAACAATTCCTTTTTATACCATAAATATTTGAGACATTTGTACAGAAGCAGCACTGGATATTTTTTTTACTTCAGAAATTATGCTATTTATCATGCATTATTTTTTTTCAGTTCTTTAACATCAATGAGTAGAGGCATCCCTAATCAGGTATCTGCTCAGTAATTGTCTTAAATTCCCCACTGATTTTTTCTCAGCTGGTATTTAAACATAGGGAATGAATTTTGATAAACAAGCATTCAAAACAAATTTCTATATACGGCATCAAATTAAACAACTTAGAGATATAGGAGTTTGGAAAGGCTCCCTGTAATAGAAGATTTTCTCCAAATTTTCTCTAAAAATTGAAGGCTTATTAATTTTTAAAAGGGTGAAATAGCTTTTTTTTTAGCATGTACAAATACTCTCTCTCACAAAGAAACACGACAGACTCCCTGGGATGATTAAACCAGGAAAAAAGGAAAGTGCATTGCGCAAGTGCTCCATCTGCAACTCCGTCACATGGCAGACCTGGAGGCATCTCAACAGTGCTCACAGAACTGCCTCAGGAATCTACAGAGCAGCCAGATGCCAGCCCTGGAAAAATATGTAAAATTGCAGGAATATCTGCATCCTGTGACTGGCATTCAGAGAGGAGCCATAAGACCGGTCCGATGTTTAGGGTTGAACAGAAGCCCAATATTCGCATTTATTTTCGTTCTCTGTAGTGGGATTTTTCATGTAAGGATAAATTAAAAACAATACTGATAAAAAGTGTGCAGCCCCGAAAGTTTTCTGAGAAAGAGCTACATGTAACCTTAGCCAGGCAGAAAATATACATGGTAAAATTCAAGTATATTACATTAAGGGTAAACCAAATGTGAGTTTGCGTTATTAAAGTTGTATGTGAAAAGGAGCTTTTAAGCAAATTTCTTCCCTTAGAAGAATACTGCAAGTATTTTACAAACTAAGTATAGCAATAATACATCTCTGCAAGACCAACAGAAGTAATTCTTTTCTAAAAAATCTATGTTTTATGTAAGTAGTGAATATGTTTTTCGATAGTAAATTGTGGCTGGAATCATCTTTATTTACACCTTTACTTAAAAGATGTCAAGTTCCCTACATATAAAAAACTTATATAATTTAGAAATAATGTAACTGCTATTGCCATTGGAAAACAGTCCCTTGATTGTTATATTTCCTGACACCAGGTTGTTTTCCTTCATGTAACGTCCATTGTTCAGTGACATTTGCAGTTATCTTCAAAACCGCATTTTCGTTTACGTGACATAAGAAAGACGTGGTCTTCATTTAAAGAAAACACAGAGAAAGAGGGGGAGGGGAGAGAATATGTGATACTAAATATGGTAATAAAGGTTAGGCAAATGGTCTAGCCAATCTGAAAGAGTTAAAACTCCAGCATAGAGTTTTTACAGACCTTCTTCACTGAACATTTTCAGAGCATCCAATTCCTGCATATTGTCCGAGCCCTTCACCTGGTTGAAGTGCTGACTACAACCCAGGAGAGCCAACCTGCCCAAGGCACTGGTGGGAACCAAGCAGCACAACACTTGATAAAGACTTGGATCACATGACAGCCTAAGAGTCACCTAAGAAAAAGGAGCTGGAAGCTTTTTGAAATGGCATCTTCCTAACCAGAGCGTTAGGCTTGAGAATCTCCCTTGCCCTTTGTGGTGGAACATCACGGTTGGAGTCAGCAATCAGGGCTTCAAACAGTGCTGAAGAACTGCCTGTTTATAGACAAATCAGCACCTTATGAAGAAGAAAAACTGTTTAGGTCTTCCATCTCAATGCCAAAACCAGGAAAAAATACAGAAGAACAAATATTTCTAACTACCATCATTAATGCTGAAGGAATCAGTGAAAACAACTCTGACCTCTAAATAAGCAGCTACAAGACACACCTCTCAGTTTTACACTCTTCTGCTGAGCATGACTGCTTGCACACTTAATTTTCTACCAGCTGGAATTTCAGCAAAACAGAATACTATCATTCCCTCTATTATAACTGGAGTACCATATGTATAACACCTCCATATCTGTAAGTCAAATTAAATACAAATGTGCCACAAAGTAAAACAAAACTATTTCCAAAAGTAAAGAGATAATTTTTGTAAACAAACTCAGGAGAAAAATAGAGTTTTGACAAAGTTGACAAGGAATCAAGAAATAAGGAGTGAAGAACAACTAAGTATAATTTTATTCTGAGCTTTTGAAGGATCTACACATGAAAGTTTGACCATATTATCAGACTCTTCCAAGTCTTTCCACATTTATTTTTTTAGATGGAATTTGTTCTCATAAGTATAAATGCTGTATGGTTCCTGGTTGTTCTAGTTTTTTAAAGCCTTAATTCAATCTGGATTTTAATAAGGACTGCTGGCAGATAACAGCTATCTCAAATTTTATTTCCTGGCAGTTATTTGGAAGTCTAAAGATATATTTCGCAATTATCAAAAAAAATTTTGTCAATTATCTCAGCTATTGTCAATATTGGTGACCTGTTCCCTTGTTTACAGGCTTTGGAAGTGAATTTTCTGGATTTTGGGAGATATGTGATTAACCACAAAGCATTCAACAGACACCTGGTTGTCTATACAAAACTTGTTTACAGAAAAGTCTGTTCTACTTTCAGTCTTGGCAGGGCAAAACCATGTTACTGCAGGCTTTACTCTGTCTGTTGTGAATTATCCAAATTCTTTAAGACTTCTGTGAGATAACTGTCTCTTTCTGCAGAAACTAGTCCTTAGACCACGTTCTGTATCTGTTAAAGAGTTAATGGTTATATCAAGGTCTTTGAGAATATTTTTCCTTCTCTATGTCATTAAAGATTGGGAGAGCAGCTCATGAAATACCTTTTTTTTCCTAACTGAGGACCACTTTTTCCTTCTTCACATACCATTTCTTCCTTCTACATTTTCAAAGATGTCAAGATTAGTAGTGATCATGGACTGTAAGTAAGCTTCAATGCAAAAATATGGAGGTACTTACATTCTGGGACACAGATGTGCTTGTTAAACTATTGTTTACAGCCCAGTCTGGGAAGCAGTGTAGAATATACTTCTTATCTTAATACAACTAAATCATTTCTTGAAATACACCTGTATTTTGGGCTACCTGCACAAACAAGAACTGCCAGAATCCTGGTAACTGATAAAATTCCCCTTTCCTCCTGGCAGGCAACACCGGGACACCACCAAAAATGACTGTGGGGAGATGTCCCCTTGTCATGAGAGAGAAATGGTACACAGTCAACCATCCTGCTCTAGCAAGAGGTAAACGTTTGGGTCTCTCCAAATGGGCAAAGCAAGCTGAAGTTCAGCCATTCTCCTGAAGTGCTTTGACGATCACATTTGTGCTAAGAAGTAAATTTGTCTCTGAACCAGTGAACAGTTTGCAACTTTGACTGAGAGGCCAACTCAGGGTTGCAGTTAATTTACAGAATTAGATATATAATGCCCACACATTCTGCTAGTTTGCTCAAAGGAATGGTACCTTTACTTTGAATAACTGCTGCCTTTAAGATCCGAGGTTATAAATTCGGAAAGCATCCCACTTACCTATAAATTACGTGAAATAGTTTTTTGTATAGAAGACACTAGAGCATGACAACTTGACAGAGAGCATGGAACCCAGATGACTTAGCTGGGTGAAGCAGCTGAGATGGCTCAGGGAAAAAAATCACAGTGAGGAATACTGGCAACTGGTTTCTTTGCTGCAATGGTAGAAAAAGATTCACAAGAACAGTGAACAGTCACTTCAGCTCATGGCACAGGCTGCAACACATTTTGTAGCGCACAGTTGTCTGCCTGTTGTCCAATCTGGGAGAGCTCTTCACAAGTCCAAGAAGGTAGGATTCCTGTTTTGACTGCTGAAAGAAGAACATATGACAAAAACAGAGGAGTGAAGATCCATCAGATGCCATTCAGATAATGAAATTCTCGAGCCACTGAGATAGAAAGGAATTCTGAACTTCTAAGAGGTCAGCGTGTCTGTGCCTGTGCAGAAGAGAATCTGCAGAGAAGATCAAGCTGAAAAAGAAACACAGGTTGGTGACCAGACCCAAATGGTGATGGGATACAGATGTTTATCACTAGTTCTGGGCAAAAGATTGCAGCTTATAAATCAGACCTGAGCACAACAGGGCTGCAGCTCTCTGAGCTGGCACAACAGAAATCTCCCATGTTCTGGATGCTCTTAAGAAAAGCCTTGGCTCAGTCAGCAGAGTTTGGCAGTTCAGCACTTCACTGTTTTCAGTTGTACTAAGTTAAGTAAGGTGATTTCTCTATTTCCTAGTGTAAGGGTTATGAAAAACATTATTCAGCAAGACAAAGAGAAAGATTTAGGATTTAGTGTCATTTTCTAGAGAATAAGTTTAGCAGTAATTTATTTTAATGCCCTTGGAAACTGCAAGTGACCACAAATTGAGAAGACAGTTTTGATCTTCATCCCTGATATATTCAAAATAAAACCGAACTAGTTTTATTTTTAAATGGAAAGATTTATGTTTTAATATTGAATTTAAGTAATCAAGATTCAAAACAATAAACACAGCAGATTATTAAAACAGAAAAAGAATGTAAACATGTTTAAAAGCTCTTTGGAAAAACGGTCAAATTTTAAATTATATAATAGTAGTCTTCTAAATTTTCATAAAATTACACTATAAGGTACAGGAAACTATATTTGTGTGACATATAATAAATCTAGTGCATGCACTATAAACAGGCCCAGTCTTTTTGGATCTTTTAGGCAATAGAGGAATAATTTTTTTTTTAAAGTGTATTGAAATAAAACCATAACATGAAACCAGCATCTTTGAGAAATGCTCAACATTGTAATGTTTGATCTTTACAGACTTCAGGTCCTCATGTTAAACCCATTTAGGTAAAGTTTATGAAATGTGAAGAACCCACACCGAATATTTCAGGACTTTGTTATTTAGAATAATTGAAAAAACAAACTAGTCTTTGCAAGTCTGAAGCAAGCCAAACTAAAAAGAGAGAAATAAAGCAAATAAAACCTTCAATTTCATCTTTTTGAGTATTTTTTCTTACATTCAGCTTTTAAGCCAGTAAATAATTGCTTTTGAGAGGTTCTAACAACTAAAGAATAACATTGATTAATTAGGAAAGAATGTGAAGAATACTAATCAATCCTTTAAGACAGTTTTTCTTCTCCCATCTCAATCCTTTTCGTCCCCCCCAAACAATGTGTTTTCTATACTGTTCAGATTCCTTTAAAAACATTCATATTCTTGTCCATTCACACAAAACTCTCTTGGTGAGCATTGTTTTGGGAGGAGTGGGTGGCAGGCAGGGGGCACAGGATGTTGAGAGAACAGATAGGATGTCAGGTGAAGATGGAATGCTGTGCCCTCTCTAACCAGCTGAAGGCTCTGCATGATTGTTTTCTTACAAATAATACCTGTGGGTGTTGAAACAGTTCAGGGAATCTATCAAACCTACCCTTTCACTCTGCTGTTGTAACTCCATAAAATTTATTCTCATTTCAAAAGAATCTCGGCAATAATACCTGTAGGTGGTTGAGTAATTTAGAGAAAAATCTGTCAAATCTACTTCCACTGACTTTAGCAATAGAATTCTGTAATTACTCTCAAAGTTGCAAAATGCAATGATTTATTTTCAGTATGTTCAGGAAGTTCTAAACTGAGCTTTTGTTTTTTAGTTTAGCAACTTCTAATAAGCTCAGTGGAAGATCTAACTCAATGAGTAAACCTAATAATCGTGCAGCATTTCATTTAACTCACAACAAGGAAAAAAAGGCAGTGCTGCATGTAGGTAACAGACAGGACACTACTGCAAGTACAGTCCCATCTTAACATGGGCAGATAGTCCACATTTAACTTTTTTCCTACACAACTCTAAGAGGATACATCAGGAACTAAGCTGGATTCAATCCTATCTGTGTAATAATACATGGGTTTACAGATTATTTATGAACAATATAACTGAAGACCTCTGTCTCCTGATTAACAGATATACTTCATATTTCTTAAGTCAGAAATCTAGAACAAAATTGAAAACTCATAAATTTACTATAAGCCTAGTTATACTAGAAGAATCTCTCAGTGCCCCCAGACTCAGGCACACATTCAATTTACTCTGTTTAACAACCCCCCCTTTGTTAACTGATCTGGTTGAGGGAACATTTATTCACTTTGGGTCCATGGCAAATGTGATGCAATTTGACCTTGCGCAATCCCCAAGGAAAGACAGATACTCTGAGATTACCTGAAATAATCTCAGTGTGCATAAAGACAGATAAAATACAGGAACATTATCATCTGTCTGACACATCCTTAGAACCTGGACCCAGATGATCAAAATTATTTTACATGCCATCAAAGTCAAACAAAGGGAGTCTTAACTAAGTCTTAAGACTTTCGAGTCCATGAACTTTAAATGCTAAAAAAAAATCAAATTCATAGTTCAGCGCAGAGACACGTCTCTTCCACAGGCATTTTCTGGTAATCCAATGACAAGACTGATAATAAAAAGCAAAGTAACAAATTTCTTTTCCTTTTCCCTCCCTGTCCTCACCAAAGAATCCATATCCTATTTGGATTCACCTAATTATGCAGGAGGTACCTCAGCACATCACATCTTCAAAAGGTGAACTGGTTTGTGGCCGGCAAGGCTTAATCAAAAATGAGTGGCAAATGCACTGGGCAAAGATGTTGGACCCTGCTATAATTAAAACTTCATTAGTCCCAAATGGCATCCTCTATCTGTGGTCTTTTGACTAATATATAATTTTTTAGCATAAACCATATGTCTCCAGCAAACATTCATGTTCAAACAGGGAGAGAGAAAAGATAATGCAAGTTCATGGTGAAAAACAATCCAAAAATTACATTTTTAAAGTAGTCATTTAACTCCTTGCCACAACTTCAGACACATTTCCACCATTTACTCTCATCCATTATCAGTGCAGACAAAATTAACAATTAAATTAAGAGGATAAAGTACAGGACAGTGTTACCAGATCACCTCATCAGAAACATGAAACATGAGTAGCCACCCTATTAACAATAAGGCTCTGACACTTCAAAGGCAAATTGTTTATAAGTTACATACCAAAGTAGAAGGAAAACCAGAAGCAGTGTCATTCTTGCTGCTTATAAAAAGGAAAAGATTTAATCAGTCATTCTTGTAACAAACACGCTATATCTGTGCAACTAGTTTTTAATTACCCAGTCTTCAGTAATCTCAACCACTTCTTTTCAACAAAATAAAACAGTGCTAGATTGCTGAACTTGATAAGCCCATCCTTCGTGCTCACTAGACAGAACAGTTGGTTCTATATCTTTTAAAAATACACTTCAGAAGAATTTAGGATTTGCAATAATTTCCCTGGGAAGTAAAAGTCTGTCTGGATCTAAATTAAGTTTTATTTATTAGAAATGCAATATGGCATATGGCGGAAACTCTTTATATGTTCTATCAATCAGGTGCCGTCCATATTAAAAGGGGGGAAAAAAAGCCCTATTTAACATATCAAAATAATTTTCTTACAAGATAAATAGCTCAGAGACAATTCCCCTGCAATGTATGTTTATGAAAAATCAGCAGGAGCCATTTATGGCCTCATAATACATAAATCAACTGAAAGAACACTTGGTCAGAATGTGAAACATCCCAACATTAACTCCCTGTGACTACAAAGCTTCCCTTCTCCCCCTTACAGGTGTCAAATCACTGCAACGTTATGATTTTTGTTAGTAGCTGGTAACAATTAAATCTATTTAGATGATAATTGTTTTTTAGATGCATTTAAATGTTGGATTGGGGCGGGAGGAGGAGATCTTATCCTTACACGTCACCAAATGAAAAAGCATAAAAATAGCTACGAATCGTCTTCCTTTTCCTGACCTAAACAATTTTGTGCCAAGGCAAATGAACTCTTCCAGATAGACAGACATAGGTGCCACTAAGTGATGGAAATAAACGGGGCTTGGAAAAAGCAATGTTTATTTTTTCGCTGGAGCTTTTGCTTTCAGGATAATTACCTATGCACGAACTCTAGATGGCAACATTGCACTAACTGTATTACTAAAACAAAATGTCACACTGAGTCCCTACATATCCTCTTTATCAACATTTTATGTGCCACAGATCTATAGCCTCTTATTATAAGTGTAATGAAGCAGAAGTTATTGAAGCATTTTATTGATTGCTCAGATCACAAGTTTACTGTCATACTGAATTGGCACCTTACTTGCTGAAGCAAACTGCTGACACCTTTTTAAAAAAGTGACAACTACATCTATTTCATGACCAGAAATCCATTTTCATCTCTATCAAGACAAGAATGCAATTTTCACTTCATTTAACTGATGTTAGGCCTGCTCAAGGCATGACACTTAGAAAAAGACACAAGTTTAAGGTTCTTAAAATATTTCTGGTAACCAGAATGCAGCTCTGCTGTGGGAAAAAATTCAAGCCTTGCTCAAATCTATAAAAAACACACAACATTCTAAGAGTCACTTAGCTGAACTATCAAGAGGGCAGTTTTCTATTTCAATTTCAAAATTACCAAAGCACTCTTTTTATATTATTTTAATAAGAAGCTAGGCTGAAATAGTACAGTTTTCATCTCGAATCTTGCTCTACACAAAGTTCACTTTAACATGGGATTATTTCTTGAGTGGTCTCTACACAGGTCAAACAGACAAAAAAAATCTATTTTTCTGTGACCTATAAAGAAGGAAATAAAGATACTTAACACCTCTTCAATGGTGTGAGTCAATGTCATATAAATTTAGAAAAGCAGAAGCCGCAAGGAAGAGGAAAAAATAATTTAAGTCTGAAAAAGGGGGGGTTGTTACTGGACAGAGGCTGTGATACTCAAGTTATTTTAAGAATACACTTTCAAAACCCATAAAAACACAAATACAAGACTGGGTTAAACTGGAAATCGAGATAAGCATTTTGGTGAAGTTCTCATTTTCTTCCAATAATATCTAATAATTATTATGCTGAGTTTATCACAACATAATCTAATTTTCTAAAAACAGCACTATAAACAGGGTAAGTGTCCTTTGGTATAAATTTCTGACAACTCTATGAACAAGGATGGATATAAAAATTAAGGAAAAACATCCTGACTAAAAATACTTTGTAGAAGTGTATCATTTTATTAGTTTCTGCCAGGCAAAGTACCTGCAAAATGATTATTCCTAAAAGCTAGTTTACATTCTATTTGTAGGGCGGCAAAAAACCCAAATGAGTCATTAAAGCTCTTACTGAACAATGCAACTACTGTAATCTGTGAAAAACAATTGAATAGTAATGTTAGATATGTTTCTTATAAAGTAAAAAAAGAAGAAAAGTTATGGAGAAAAGCATTTGTTTGTGTATCACAGAGGTATGCAGCCTCCAGTACTTGAGTCAGCAATTTCAAGAGAACTACACAAGAAAATAGAAGAAATATAGACTTTCTTTTTCCTTTGTTCTGGTATTGGCAGTATTTCAATTGTTTAAAAGTCAGTAACATTTTTATGGATCTGCATAGAAAAATGAGAACTATGAACTATGTTGTTTGTGGATGTAGCTTAGAATAATAACAGTAAAACTGTTGATATACAGTTTTGAAATAGTACATTTAAGCTTGTGTTTCCATAGCCAAAATGGCGAGTAGCAGGATCAGTCAATAATTTTACTCTCTTTTGTTTTCTTGTGGGTATTTTGCATACTAGCTCCATTACATTAATGTGATGTAATTTGCTGTGGTTCAAATGATTAATTACTGTTACTGTAAGTTCTGCTAGATCAAACTAATGAACATTCAGCACAATTTCCTGTCACTTCTCATCCCGGCTCAGTCTCCTCATCCCCACACATAACACACTTCCAGTAAAAATAAAAGCACATAGAATAAAACCCCTGGACCAGCTCTGTTTCTTAGATCCTTGAGAGTAACACGTGCTCAAAAACATTCAAATATGCTGAAAGAAATTTGTGACTCTCAAATACTCATACACATACATTTTCCATAATAAATCTTTACTGTGGCAATGAGATATTCTTCCATTTACCTGTTCACGTAACGTTTTATATCATTTAGTAAAGGACAGACCAACAGCTTGAACAAAGCGTTAACTCTAAATGAAGAAAATGTTTAAAAATCATTAATATCATTTTAAAAAGTATTTGAGTCTTCTCTTTTGGCCTCTGTTTAGCTGTGCTAGGCCTGTGAATGACAGCTTCCCTGCTTGAAGCACACAGAAAGCACAGCCTTCCTCATTCACTGTCAGTACTATGGCCTTTTCACACGTTCCCTCCACAGCAGTGTTTGTCCCCAAACACTGGAACCCAGCACAATGGCATTCCTACTCCAACACCCCCACCAACAGCACCACTACAGATGAAGAATGCTAATGAGGTGGACATCCCCCCTCTCCCAAAGTGTGAACTATATCCCATGCTATCAGATATAGTGCTGCTTCTATTGTTACATGGCCCAGCTCACTTCAAAGCACTTTCATTTGGGCGACGCTTTTTTCACCTAAAAGCATTTTTAATAGAAACTATGGCGGCTCCACAAAAAAGATAAAAAAATATCTTACGTGCATTCACCCAACCATGTACATTATACACAAAATTAACTGATTTTAACCTCCAAAGAGGTTTGAGGATACCAGAAATTCCAACAGACACCTACACAGAATGTTTAAAATTCTGGTAAAAGGCTGACAACTGAAATATTAATAGTAGAATAATTCTATCAGAACTGTTGCTTAAATTTTACTTTCTTTTATGTTTGTTTGTTTGTTTGCTGTTTTTTGTTAGAAAACTGCATTTTACAGTCCCAGAATTTAATGGCATTAAAATGCCAATATAAACTTTGTCAAGATTTTAGGGAAGCTTATAGATCATTATGTACATATGTAATTGCAATTAGAAAGCATTTAAAGGGAAATGATAGAAGGTTTTTGTAGTATAGTGGTTATACGTATATATTTCCCTACTTTCTCACTTATTTAAAGTAAAAGTAAAACCAGCTCCCAAAGCTCAAGTACTCATTGAGTTTTACCTGTTTTCCTTCACCTGTGTTAAACTCAAGGAATACTATTTAAGGGATACTGAGTGTCCTCTTTAAAAGGCTACAAACACCACAGCAGAGAGACAGTAACTCCTCACTCCTCTGGGGCAAGAAGCAACAGAGTGATTAAAAAGACAACACCGTGCAACCAGTGCACTGTGTGGACCAGAAACTGTGTGTTGTTTTAATTCAATTTAGGCATTTTAAACAGAAGCCCAGGAAGATTTAATACAAATATGTGTATTAGCATACTATTATAGAAGTCTGTGTATTAGCATATTATTAGTTGTATGTGCTATTTGACTTCAATGGACAGACTAAAGTGTCTTAGCAGAGTAATACTGAATCAAAGAATGTTCCTTTTCTTTTACTTCCATTCCCTTTTTATCTATGTGAAAAGACAAGGTAAGCACAAGTAATTCAAATGTCAAAATAGCACAGAGATAAATAGAAATCAAGAAAATATATTTAATGTTGTCAAGTAGTGGCTAGAGGTTATATTGCTGTGAATACTGTACAATCATCACAGCATTATCCTGTCAGGCCTCAGCACCACAGGACAAAGTGAGAGTATTTTCATTGAATGGTTTGTTAATTAACATGCCTTCTAATTTTGTATCTGTATCATATCACAGTGTGCTCTTTACAAAATAAACTTGTTTCAGTTATTCAGAAAAAAAAGGGCAGCATAAGCAAAATACGGTAAGATCATGGTAAGAATTGTTATACCTACAGCATATAATAACCTCCAGTTACTACAATTCCTTCATTTATGTTCAGTACTAACACAACTTCAGTATAAAAATGGTTGGAAAAATTAACAGAGAGACACTTTACACCAAATTATATGTTTCATCTTATCTTTGGAGTAATATAACTCCAAATAACACAAGCTTTTGGCACATTAACTGCACAAAACATTTAACATTCTTGTGCTGTAAAATTTCCATTTCGGCACTTAACCCAGTTTATTAATCCAGTTTATTATTATTAATTGTTTATTAAATTATTTTAATCATACGGGTTTTGTAGACAATTAACTGTCAGAGCTGTACTGACATCTATCCTTGTAATCTGGACTCTTAAAAGTTACAAATGGCTAACGTGGTTATATGAGCATATGCCTAAATGCAAGGCTTTCATTGTAAAGAATCATTTGTCTTCAGAAGAAATTTCAAATCCACTGAAATTGTTAAGTATTTCTTGTCATTTACAATTTCCAGCTGAACCCTGATGGATAATCAGCAAAGGAATGACTAACATGAGCTAATTTACTGAAATGTCTTTATATGTTTTTCACAGAAAAGAGTAAAAAGTAGTCAATAAACGACTTCCATGTGAATTTCTATTTAGAAACTGCACTGTCTGTTTTGTTCTACTAATTAATTGCCATTGTACTTGCTAAGTACTTGTATTCATTATATATATATATTTGTGTTTATTAAAGAGTAAATATTATATTTTATAATAGATTTCAGTTCCATGGCTTTTGTGACAGGCAGTGTTATCTTAAAAGTGTAGAATCATCAACATAAAGTGTAAAGATATTTCTGACTTTTTAATATATCGCTCCACTGCCTCAGAAACGGCCTGAAACAAGCTTTTCTTTTTCCTTTTCTGCTTGTTTGTCTCTCACGTGCTCTCTCGGTTTTGTTTTTGTTTCTGTTGGATTTCTCCTTGCTGACCACTCTTTAGCTCTAGACAGGAGCAGTGTCCCCAAAGTCAATTCTCATTTCTCTGTATGGATCTGACAGCAGGAGGTGCTGTATAAACAGTGTGACTGACACTTCGCCTGCTCCTCTCCTCCCCCTTCCTGCACAGCCTGGCAGCTCAAATCTCTCCTGCAGTCATTCTGAGCTCTGGGCCCCGACAGCACTTTTAAATCCGAGGTTCCCAGCTGGCTGCTTAATTTCTGTATGATACTTTTCCTCCAAAACCTGTATTCTTATGAAGTACTCACCTAATTCTTAAAAATATGTACACTCTTGCACATATAAGTGAAATTATGTTACTATACTGAGCAAGATCGGTGTTTTCTTACTTATATTTTCTAAAATAAAACATTTGATTAATAAAAAATATCATCTTATTGCTCCTAAACTTTTAGACAGCATATTCATTATCTGTTTTCCACTATTTTTTCGAATTAAAATGTGCGTCTGGCATATTTGCTTGATGGCACAATTAAAATATTGATGTTTTAAAACATGATACGTTTATTTAATTTTTCATAGTGCAACACCAGCTATACTTAGAAGTGTTTACTTATTTATTTAAAGTATGTTTCAACTAAATAATTATTTAAATTAGTTTTATGGAAAGATCTATGAGACCATTAAAAATTGCATGAGCAGAACGAGAAATGAAAAATGATTGCTTTAGAGAATATCCACACAAGGAACATCACAGCTAGGCACAGTATGCAGCAAGAAAAGATGAGGCACATGACATCCCACTCCAAAAGAGAGACACAATTAACTGCTTTATTGTTGGCTTTGCAATTACAGAAGCGTTTCATTTTCCTAACAGGCACTGCAGCTCCTGCAATATATGTCACACTTCTTTATGACACAGTGCCAATCCTTGGTTTTATACAATTAGCACATTTGAAAACTAAAACAGAAAAGCAGACTTTTAAAGAGTGGGACAACTCACCTGTTTGCAACAGTTTGCAGACTTTAATCGTTGGTGCAGGGCCAATAGAACTCCTTGGATATAAATCTTTGCTCCTGAGAGGCTGAAACCTTCTCTCTTAAAGACCCAAAGAGGTCCTCACAAAGGTGTGATGAAGTTTTGCAGGCATCTGTCAAGCAGAGGAGCTATGCAAAGAAAAGAAGAAAAAGGGGAAAAATAAAAAAAAAAGAAAAAGAAAAAAAAAACAACCCCAAAAGCAAATTCATTCTTTTGACCCAACTGAAACACAGAGCTTCTAACGCAGCCTCAGCATCAGAACTAACTCTTAATATCTATTATTTATATCTGACCTGGGTTAAGTCTTGGAAAAGCAACTCCTGCATTTCTAGTGGCCACCATGAAGGACGTATTTATATTGAGACACCCCTCAGGAAAGACTCCTAAGCTCGGTGAGCACACCTGAATAGTTCTGAAGTGTGCCTAACTAGCTGCACGGAGTGTCATGGTGTGCACTGATTGCCTTATCTTCTCATTTATCACAGATGAGTTGGAACCAACCTTGCTGAAACCTACTTGCATTGTCCTCATAAAATTGCAAGATCCGTGGTGTTTCTGTACACAGTTTCCTGTTGAGGAGCTGACATACACCTACAATATTATAAAATGGTAACATTCATAAAATAGAATCAACACCCTCATAAGCTGTTTTATTATAACCTTCTCATTGCCACTACCTTAAAAACAACTTACAGCGAATAAAAGTGCTCAGTGTAGCTGTTTAATAATGAGGAAAGGTCAAATGAAAAGATATATAAAATTGATTCGTGGCAATGCTCTCAATGAGATCTTTTTCTTGCTGCTTTTAGATTTCGAATCACTGTAAAGGTTGAAAGCATTCTCTCAAAGGGTCCTAATGTCAATATGTGAGATAAATAAGGGATGATTATTTTGGCTTCAGGCATTACTAAGGTGCATGTGCTTTGCAGATATTTTTGTGTAGCACATGTGGGCCTTTCGGATACAACAAAATAAAATAACAATAAGCAGCATTTCATGCTTTTACCTGAGGGAAGGGAAGGCAAGGCAAGGCTATAGTCATAAAGATTCATATTAGCTATATAGGTATAAATGGTGCATTTCCTAGCTACATAAATACTAACACAGAACCATAGGTTTTGTCAGAGAAAACAGAGGAATGGGGATTACACTTTAGGTATTTTTGTTAGAATAGGAGACACACGTTCCATTTGGTTTTGGCAAATATTTAGCCTCAATAGCTGTTCACTCAGCTGTGAGAACAGAGTCTGAACTGAGACCTTAGTTAAGAAACTTTCATATGCAAGTTCATTAATAACCAGAGGCTTTTGGACAGATCAAGAAGGAGCATATCATATAGTTAAATTCACCTTCAAGGATAAAGAAATAGGTAATCATGCAACAGTCACTGCATTTTATGAATGATTTAAGCACGTGGTTAACTGAAACTGTGTTTATTTTTGTGAAAGGTATTAGTTTTTTTTAAATCATGCTAAAATTCAAGTCTTCTGACTCCCACAAATTCAAGATAGAACTTTATCACCTAGTCAGTAACTTTATGTATTCTCACATAAACACTTCTGGGAGCTTCCATATAGAATGCTTACTTCTCTTTTATCTAAAAAGAGATCAGACTTCACAAACTAAGACTGATGAGGATCTACTGAACAAGGTTAATATGTATATTAACCTACACTAATGATTACCCTGAAAAGCAATACAGCAACACTTTTTCAAAATATGTCATCAAAGCAAACACACTAAACCAGAACCCCTACTATAGACCATTAAATATTTGCTTTTAAAATTTGATTTCTCAGGACATGGCCATGCAACTGAACATGAGGAAAAATTATTTCAAGATGACAGTAAATGAATTAATACCTTTCCAGATTATTCTAATAATGTACTTACTCCTTACCACGGAATTCAGACATAAAATTAAGAAGATAATGAACAAGGTCTGATCAGGAGCACTGGTAGGAGTGAATATACTTGTCAGCAGCATGAGAATGAAATCTATGTTTCACGTTATGTGATGAGCAGTGGTTATAGTCATACTTAGTTCAAACAAAATAAAAGGATGAAAATCTGATCTCAGTGAAGTTTTACAAACACCCTAAGTGAATATGGCTTTTACTCAGTGCTTTTTAACTTAGTTACCACAGGAAAATGATTACAGAAATGAAGATAAATGAAAGTAACGGTGCTTTTCTGAGTATGTAAGGAGACTGAACATAGCTGTGAGAAAATGTGTGTATACCAGAATTGAATGTTACATTTGAACACTGATTATAGTACCATTAAGTATTTTATCACAAATAATTTTAAGATCAGTACAATGCAGCCATGCTAATCCACCTTCTCTGAAGGTAATGACCTTCAGGACCAGAGAGGGATAGTTCCAAGACCTGCTGGGGTTGCTTAGAGGTTAAAAAAGTGTCACCTCTTTCAGACACACCTAACACCCAAATTACTCAGCAACACTGAGCATCAGACCCACATAATTTTCTATAAACAACAGTAATTTCCATAAACATCAGCTGATTTTATCCATAAAGGTATTTACTTCATTCCACACTCAGTCTTAATGTTTCCAGTTTTACAGTCTCAAAGAGCTTGTATTTTTCCCCCTATTCTTTTGACCTCCTTTTTAAAATTCCAGATATTGATGGTATTAAATTATTAAGTGTTCACTGAAGTACAAAAACACGTGCCCCTAGAAAGGTAAAGGAATAAAGGTAGATCACTAAGGCAGTAACTTCAGAAGAGTGTATTTTACTGAAATATTCCATAACTTTATACTGTTTGATGATTCCAGAAGATACTTTTAGAGCTCTAGATAAAAAATACACAGTTGCTCAAAAATTATTTAATAATGTTTTTGCTGTTCTCATTTGGAACTGATGCAAGACTGATTTCCAATGAACAGGTACCTACTTCCAGTCTTCCATACATTTTGGTGACTTACCTAAAGCAAAGAAGGTATTGGTCTGAACTAATATTTTTCTGAAAATTAAGAGTATCAGTAATTACTCCACAGTACAGCTCCCAGCTCCACTGGAGTGTTTTGATACTTTATACAAAGCAAAGTCTACAAAGCGAGGTGGGAAGAACCTATAGGCAAAATTTCCTGAAGGTTTGCAAGTCTCTTGTGAAGTGTTGCACAGTCCATTCACCATTCCAGCTGGTCAAACATTACAAACACTGAGCTATGAGGCAGGACCACGAAGACAGTAACAGTGTGTTGACCTCAGCAAGAGAAGGCAAAAGCCAACCCTTGGAAAGAAAGCAAATGAGCTGACTGGTGAGGTTTAGGAACAAGTCCCCGTGATGTCAGTCTTTCAGAAGGTTAGAGAGCAAAGAGAGTCTGAAGTGATGGAAAAAAATTTTAAATTACAGACAAAATTCCTTTTCTTTATAATGTCTATGCAGAATTATAAATAATGCATTAGAACCAAACTGCATTTTTTCAATTGAGTCATTTTTTCCTTTGCAGCGGTCTTAGCTGCTAGAGAGTCAGCCATGGATAAAAGGAGAGGACTCAAGGATCTTTGCTCCTCAGCTAAGCTGAACAGTACAAATACACCTTTATTGTTTTTATTCTCCCCTTTATTGATTTTTTGGCTTCATATCACATGACAAACATCGAATTTCCTTGAAGAAAATAATTGGTTTACAGTGTAATTTTACACTCCTCTGAAGAACAGAGACAAGAAATTTTCCCTAAAACAAAACCCAGAGATTTTAAAATGATGGGGATAATGACATGATGCCACAGTGGCAAACAGGAAAGAAAGAACTTTTTTGTTTTACATTGTCTTGTGTTTAAACTTGATGAAAATTATAAGAGTGCAATGTTGATCAAATGGAGTAACAGAAAGCATGAAATCCAAAGCCCAGTAGGGTATCCACAAAAAGTGAGCAGAACATTTGTAAAGGAATGGGAAAATTACCCTCTGGCAATTTGAAATCATCACAAGTGGACTGCAAAAAAATAAAAACAAATAGCCCAAAATTCAGTTTGTTAACTTTCTTCTTACTTGAACTCATGACATTATTGGAGCACAGACATTAGTATTATACTGAGCTCTTTTCAACATCCATTTCTCTTAGCAAATAAGCCAGCAAGCAGTAAAAGCATCCTTTTTAAAAAACAAGTAACAGTATCAGAAAAACAGGAAATAAACCATCAACAGTTTTTCCAGAATTGGAAAAAAAGAAACTCTCAATATGACCAAAATACTAGAAATTCTTTTTATACTTCCTGGGGACAAGGTTTTTCCTGAAGGTACTTTCAATATGCCCTGTACTCTGTTATTTATATATATATATATAACAGAGAGGGTATGAAACTGTGTTAGTGTGCAATGTTTCTTATTTTAAGCAAACATGATGCAGCTCTTTGTCCAGGGCAACTGGCATGTACTACCCAAAATTGTGGTTTATACAGGGAAACCAAATGATGGAGAACATGCATTTTCCTGTGTTGTTGAAATTACACCAGTGTGGTTTTACTCCAACAAAAACTAATCTAACAGCTGCTGTGTACTTTTGTTTACATGCTATATGTCAAATCGTATTGTCCCCAAGGTACTTATGAGAGATGCTTTAGCAGTCATTTTCCTAAATACTGATGCCTATCCGAATTTGGATTTTTCCACCATTGAACAGAATGACAAGTACACGATTGCTGTACTTGAAGCAATCTTTCACAGCTGCTTCGCTTTTCCACTGATCCCATTGAATTGACGGCACATGCCTGTGGGGTCTGCAATGTTACAATACTGCTGAACAAGATGTTGATTGTACACTACAAAGTCGTACAACACAACTTGGCTTTATTGTGGGAACCATTTCCCAGGTCCTCCTTCCATTGATTTTCAACCTGAGCAAAAGTTGATTTAAAATCCCGTCCGTCTCCCTGACCTTTACTGGACACCTGGTTATGTTAATTGTTTAGAGGTGCAAACTCTAACCCTCGGTGGCTGGTAGGCATGAAAACCTATGAAGTGTCCTCAGTTCCTAAAATGAGCATGAGTCATGTCTTTTCCTGAACTGCACGAAGTAGCTGTGCATTAAATATGCTGGCACATCTTCTGCTTGAGCAAGTGGACCGAAATGGTGTGAATTGTTAATGCCTTGCTGCTTTGGTTCACGGCTTGTGATTGATCATTTGTAACTATATCTACTCCTTGTTCCATGAAATCAAGTATGGAGTAATGGGTTCATCAGATTTTTGGGTTAAATTGAGAGTGAAGAGGTACTGTGTGTGGAAATAAGAGTTGCCATGTTCGGGGCTGGCCTTGTAACAGCATGGAATCTAAAGGCGATATTCAAAACCACTTCACTCATCATACGCTTACTGATTCTGAATAGGGTCCATTTGCAGGGGACATTTGGTAGTTTTCCAATACACTTTATGCCTCTTTCTTCACTTCTACCACCCTGCACATCTTTTTTTTTTTTTTTTTTTTTAACTAGAATAGCTTATAACAGGTCAGCATAGAAAATTAATAGATTTAAGCATCTTGCTATGTAAAAGTCAAAATAGCCTTGGACTGAAGTGACTGTCCTCCTGCTAATTAACAATACTACCTAAATATTAAGTTGTTTGCATGACTCAGGCTATAAAAAGCTCAGTAAAGTTTTACTCACAATGCAGAATTATAATTTCATATTTTGCAGAAAATTGTTTTTCCAGGCAGAAAGAAAGAGTTACAATAGCCTTAGTTCTACTCCTCAATCCATTCATGTGCAGGAATGACACATATTTCCAGACATTACAGCACAGCTTGTGACTTTGCAAGCAGCAGTGTGTGGGACAACAGCAAATACAAGCCAACAGCAACCAGAAGTGACAACTTGTGATGGCCTGCAGGAGAGGAATCACACACAGCATCTCCACAGAACAAGAAAGGTAATGTGTGTCAGCATCAAACTGGCTGGGGTGCTCACACTGTTCTGTCTGTGCAACAGAACCCTCCCTGGACTTCCTGTGCCACCTCAGCTCCTCTAGGTACAAACCATCAACTCAGAATAAAACACACCAACTTGTTTCCCTGTTTTAAAACAATCTATAGGAGTGATTTCACTGCAAGTGAATGTTCAGCTTGGAATGAATGAACGACTCTGGTCACGTGAGACTCACAACCAGGTTTTCCACCTGCTCCTGTGCTGAAGTTCAGAGACAAAACTAAAATCTGGATAAATTTAAGACCAAAAGAGAAATACAGAGTAATAAGTGACTACTTTTGCTCCTCATTTAGGAGTAAAGAATTAAATGAAAGGAAATTAAATGAAAAAGAAGTGGAAAGGAGTGTACTGGGTGTATACCTCTGTGCATGTTTGTGATTATTACAACCATATTAAAACAGGTACAGCAGCTTAGTTCCATTTCATCCAAGCTGTGGCAGACTAGATTTTTAATCTCCCTTCTTTGTTCAATATTTATCCTGATGAATGTAAACATAACACAAGCCTGCAGCAATCAAGTCCATGCACAAGTTCTGTCATTAAGAGTTTTGGGGAGGCTTCAATCCATGCCACACTGGAGAAGCAGAGGAAGCAATTATGAATGAAGCAGTTGTCTTTTTCAAAACTCATTTTCAGAAGTCCCCATCTTTTTCCCTCTTTTCTCCTTCTATCTTTATGCTAGCACTAGGGAAACCTTGCTGAGGTCAAGATTCTATATTAAAGTATTAAATCAGGCTAATTTTTAACTATTTTGACTCATGATGACTGTTGGCTCATAACTGTAGTTGGGAAGCTTTCCCATGCTTATGCAAGGAGCTGTGCCACCATTTGGAAGATGTTTATCAAGTCTACAGAAGTCTTTTACAAAAACCAGTGATTTCCCTGAGTATTTCTTTTTTAAATTCTGACTAACTTGTAGATGCTCATCTCTGTTTTCAAAACATTCAGTGCCGATGCAGTTACAGAAATCTGTAGAGGTGTAATTGCAGCAGCCAGACAATGAAAGGCCAAGAAGACTTTTTCAGCCACAACATGCTTAGAATTCTTGACAGCAGTTCATTGTGATGCATTACTGCAATCCACTGGGGAGTTCACAGGACACAGGATGGCTGAGGTTGGAAGGGACCTCTAGACTTTGTCTAGTCCATATCCCTGCTCACAGAAAGGTCAAGCTAGAGCACATTGGTCAGGGTTTTCTCCAGTGGTATTCTCAATGTCTCTGAGCATGAGACTTCGTAACATCTCTGGGCAGAGATGTTTTTGACCACTTCTTTGTCTTATGCTGAAGTGGAATTGCCCACACTTCAATTTTTGTCCACTGCTTCTTATGCATTCATTGAATACTATTGGGAAAAATGAGAATCGATGTTCTTTACTCCCCCACACTTGTACTTGTGGATTGGATTACAGCTCTCCAGCTGCAGGATTTCACATTTCCCTTTGCTGAACTTTCTGGGATTCCTGTCTGCCTATTTATGCATTCTTCCTCCAGCAGTTCTTCTAATGTGCAAAAGTTCTTTAAGACTTGAAGCAGGAAGACATATTGCCTAATTCAATATGCATATAACTTAAGTAGAAGGTAGAGAAAGATCCTGGAGAAAATGAGTTAATCTTCATAACTATGACCTCCTGTATATGAATTTCATTCAGGCAAAATATTAACTCCTAATGAAGTACAGTTTAAAAAAAACCCTACATATGAACGAATATATTCAGATTTTAAAACAAAAACTCCAGATATTATTTTTAAAAATTACAAAAAAACAGAGATGGTGTTCTCCATTCAACCAGATACACATACTGCCAGAGAGGTTTTATCTCTTGTTATTTTTTTGTATTCTAATTTACTGAGTCAAGAGAAGATGCATTATAATAGAACTTAATGCTGCTTTAGTGCTCTGTTGGTTATAACCCGTGGTGTCAGCAGGTACACGTTTGCCAGATCAATTCAAACATCTTTGTTATTTCCCCTGTTCATATCATGCCTTCTGCACTAATCAGAATAAGATATGTACACTCTGTATGTCAAAGAAACTCAACAGATTCCATTGTGCTTTCCAGTGGAGAATATCACACAGTTGAGTGGAACCAAGGGTGGAGCACTTAGTTTTATTTAAGTAACAAATTTTAATGCAAAATGTATAATCTTTCTATTATTATATATGGTATATATAATAATACATACAATTTAGCAGTATAAATTTATTATAATGTATATATATAATATATACATTATATATATAATATATATATTTTTATATATGATATAAATATATAATTATACTATTCTGTACATTATAATATATGGTTGATGTTATATTATATCATATTGTGTTATACTACATTCTGTTATATTATATTAGGTATACTATAAATTGGTTTGAATAGATGAAATAATTAGCTGCATCTGCTGATGCCAACTTTTACAGGTCTGACAAACCAATGAATATACTACCTTAAGACTAAGCAGTAGAGGTATAAAGTGATAAAAGCTAATATGGAGCACAAAGTACCTGATAGTAGGCATAGAGCAAATTTTTATATCTCTGTGGGAAAAGGAATGATAAACACTCCACAGAGATGAGCTTCTACATTCAGAATTCTGATGATAAGAATAAAACCACTTCTCTAGCTGTGGGATCAATGCCAGTTAACTTGCCTTGGATCTGTCAAAAAAGCTGTTGCTCACTATATTTCACACCTGAGGATAGGAATGTTAGGCTGAATCTGAACCGAAACATTAGGATGAGGTGCAGAAAAGAAATACCTGGGTTGATTCTTAGACAGGTCATGTAAATGGCATCAAAGATACTTTTGTTGCAGAACAGGATTTCACAATGAAGGTTCAGGGTCCCATCGTGACTGAGTTATATTTAAAAACTGGCTTTGAAGAAAGTACTTCAGTAGTAACCTTTGCTTATAAACAAATGCTGCAGGTGTGGTTACATAGGCTGTGATTAAAGAAAATTTGGCTTAATCCATGTCTTGTTATCCAAGTGCCATTGATATAGCTTGCACCATAAATTGAAAATGCCACTGAAGAGAGAAATATTTTCATCACATAGGAAGGCTCTGAATATATCACTGGGTTGCTTTTTCAACAATAGTGACAGGTTATAAGTCCAGTTTCTCCTGGGACAGTGTGGGAGAACATTTGGTTGAGGCTGTCATGCTCTTTTCATTACAACAATTTTCATGAGCATTTCCTATATTTCTTTTTATAATCAAGAATAAATTCTTTTAATACCGTTGATCTGAAAGCATCTGTAAACTTTGAGATAACAAGAAAATGTTCATAAACATGGCCAGGGCATGCTATCTGGTTTGTGAGGAGAGTCAAAAACCCTGGAAAAATTTTACTCCTAGCTGGGCTGAAATCTGATTTGCTACTCTGAAAGTGGGTAGGATTTGAAGAGAAATAAGCAGACTAATTTACAGACATTTGTGGAGGTGCAAAACCTGAAGAATTTAAGACTTCTTTTAATGGTTTCCAAACACTACATCTTCCACATTCAGTTCTCTTATGATAGGAGGATTATCAATAGGCACAGGCACTTCTAAAGTCTGAAGCTTTTGAACATATTTATTTAAAATCTTGTACTAAAAATCTGAATAACAGAGAGACATATATAGGAATAAGGAAACAAAAGTCCTAGGGATATATATTTAAATATCTAATTAAATTTATAGTACAAAGATATAGCTATCTGCAAAAAATATCCCTGAAGGAAAGCTCAGAGAAATAATTCTTAGCCTTCTTACACAGAGTTGGAATGATGTCTTATTTACAGAGCATATACAAGGGTAGGAGAGATAAACTGTGTGTGGTATCTCATTGAAACTGTAAGAAAAAGCTCTCATACTAAAGCAGTACTGATAGAAAAAGGCCAGTCAATCACTGAAAAATGGATTAAAACTATGTAAATATTACAATGCTAGAATTACATAAAGCAATAGCTTTATTCATGAGCTTATTTATTGACTATTTGCCATTTTTAGTTCCATTTAAGGGCACCAAGCCACACAAATTATTTAAAAAAAGAAGTCCAGATTTTATTTTCAGTTCAAAGTCCTCAATGCCTCAATTTAGTAAACAGAATGCCTGTTCTAACAAATGCTACTTACCATTTATTGCCCATTTTTTCTCCTTATACGTTGTATCAGTATTTCACTGGAGAAATAAGTTATCCTCAGTGTGCAATCATCTGAAAAACTTAAAAAAGGAAAGGTGTTACTGAAAATAATAAAAACCTAATTCTTTAGCAAATACCTTGAGAAAATCAAAAAAGCCATAAGATGGTTATGCTCTAAACAGCTACAAAGAAAACATGTATCAATTAGAGAACAAATGCAATGCAATCTATCCTCCACATAAAATGCAGAATGAACAGCTGTCAATCAGTTGATTTCCAGCAATGACTCTACACATTTTCAAGTACAGCATTCTATACATGCAAATTCATTAGAAACACAAGAAATCACATATTCCAAGAAATATTTTGAGGGGAAAAAAAGCAAAGGTCTAACAAAATGTTTTGTGTTTCTTACCAACTGAAAAAGTATGAAATAAAAAAAGAAAAATTTAGATGCTTGTGAAAGATGAATCTACACTTCAGATGCTGTGCACAAATATGTAACAGAAAGGTCTTCAAAGACTTTATAGACAAAGTGAGATAAAACTGTTATAAAATCTAATTAGTTTAGCCACACAAAAAGGTAATTATGTTGTGCAAAATTTTTTATGTGTATCCATTGACCATAGACGACCATAGTAGAAAAACAAGATAATGTAGCAATGTCTTAGAAGTTACTCAGTGACTCCAGCAAAAGACTCCTTGGCAGTGGAAAGTGTGTGGTCTGTGCTGGGATTTCATTGGGTGCTGCAGAGAGAGAGGGGCTTGATTTTCCCTACTACACGTTTATGTTAACAGTATATTTTGACTAGAGCATGCATGCCTTGAATAAAAATATATGCTAAACTCTAGAAATGTCACGACAGTTAAATTTAACTTCTGATTCCCATTTAGCATCCAAGTACATGGATTTTTATTAGTTTCAATGTTTAAACCTAAATAACTTTCAACAAAAAGTTATTTTCAACTTCAGTGTTTAACTCTGCTAGCAAAGATAGAAACTTGCCTTTAGATAACTTTAGAGTAACATCCCCCAAACATATTAATGTTTTGGCCTGTTTCATACCATCACAACAAGTAATATCACAAACAATTTCTTGTGCCCACCATCAAATTCTAAATTATGCTTATTGTCCATGTCCACACTGTTCTGATCGTTCCTAGTCATGCATTACAGCTATTGTTTTAGAGAGAATCCTCCCACTGCTGTGATTTTATGCTGAACCAGGTTTTCAGATTGAATAACTTAAAGTCACACAGCTCAGCCAATGTAAAACATGCATTTCTTGATAGCATTTTTTTAAATACTATTTGCTTGCTACACTTTCTTCAAAAGAATTGATTATTGAATATTTAGCTTACCTCCCTCCAGCTTGTACAGAAATCATAACACTTGAGAACATATACAATAGGTGTTTTATATTGTGCAACACTATTTCAGGGAATGCAAAATTATGAAAGAGGTGAATCATCACTATAGGAGTTGTGTGATTAAAGCAGAAACTGTCACTGAAATGATGCTGGTGAAATTACCTGTCATTCTTTGAAAGAAAGTCTAAGAAAGACAGTACACAAGTTACTTTTTTGATGACAGAAATGGCAATACTTTGACCAGGAGAAATTCATTGTTCATGGAGGTGTTGAAAAGAAGAGGCAAGAGGAAAATACTAATGACATTATTCAACCATCATTATTATTTCAGGTCAGTCAGGGAATATCCTAAGCTGCCTTTTTCAAGGTGCTCATAAGAGAACACAAAGTGTGAAGAAAAACTTTACAGATCTTGTAAATTCTAAGAAGAATGTGTCCTGTTTTAAAAATCCCACACATTCAACTGCAATGAGACATGTTCAAATGTGGAAAATGCATCTTCTACCTCCATAGAACACACATTCCACAACTGACATTGCACACCAAACTTAGGAGAGATGCTGCCTGTCCAGAGAGATCCAATTTAAAATAAGACAAAGAGAATACCCCATCATTAAAGTTTTGTGGGGTTATTTTCTTTTCTTTCTTTTTTTTTTCAATTTTAACTGTAATTACAGTACCTTCAATGCAGTTCTAACACTCACAAATATGGAACTCTTTGGAAGGTGCTGCAAACCACCCAAGATTGCTAAAATTCAGCATATTCCCCTCCATTTCCCATTTTTTCTACATATTTGTCATATTTGGGCCCAAATGCCATGTTTTTGACCCAGTTCTAACTTTCCTGGCAAGAGAGAATAGAAGGTGGGAAAACATGTAAATATATCACAATTTCTTACAATGGCCCCAAGGTCCTCCACAAGTTGTAGCTTCTAATCCTTTATAACTAAAGGTTCCTTATCTTTCTAGGCAGTTGCCTAACTGAAAGCAACTATGTAAAAGTAGATTTGGGAGAACCAGGTCTAAACAGAACAGTATTTCAGGCATTTTCTGACCTTTGGTTTGGGACAGAAAAAGTGTTTCATACTAGTTCAAAACAAGTATAAAAATAAGTATAAAAAAAAAGAAAATAATCACCATATATCTCATCTCTTCTTTTGTAAACATATTTAACATTCTTGCCAGTTTTAACTGCATAAGGACAGGCACTTTCAGCATGAAAATATCCTTTCCTTCCATGAATTATGAATCCTATTTTCTGTACATCTGTATATTGATTGCTGTATAGTAGGTGTGCAGTTATTCTATCAGTGACTAAGTGGGGATGGGAGGAAAACTGTGAAGGTTGTACAGTCTGCTAAATCTGCATTTTTTTGAGAAACAGAGACAGGAATTGTTCAGTGTGTCTTTTTTTCTCCTTCATTCAGTGACACACATCTAGCACAAGGGAAGTGAGACAGGTGTCACTTTTGTCTGGGTTTCAGAACAGAGAGAATCAAACATCCTCCAGCTACGCTTCAGACTTTCCTGGCAAGCTCCCACCAGACTTGATGAAATCACATAACTCTGCCTAGCTGGCCCACTCTTTCTTTAGTAGGTAAAAGTCTGAAAAGAAATACTGACTACAGAGAAATGAACACACTTCTCAGACAGTAGCAACAGTCTGCTGAGCACTTTGCTTATTATACACAGAACCCCCCCACATTTCAATTGTTTGGTTTTTTTTAAATCACACTAAGCGAATGACACAGCAAAGGGAAAGAACAATGCCTCATTCAAGGAACAAATAATATTTGTATTCAAGGAAAAAGAAAATGCTCTGCTTCTGATATATTGGTAATTAGACTGCAGCATGACTGGGGTTGTCCCAGATGAGGGGAGTATCCTAGGAAATTATCAACATATGCAGCACATGTATCATATGTTGCCTTTATTCTTCCACTTTTCTTTAGACATCTGCCTAAAGACAGGATATTGGACTACTAAAGTTCAGCCTGATACAGTATTGTAATTCTTATGGCAGTTAGGCTTTGGTTGCAATTTACAAGCAAGGAATAAGTTTTCTTTTTAAATCACTTGACTGGAGGAAATATCATTTGAAAATTTTAATTTTTTTTTATACTTACTGTTGCATTAATACCTGAGACACCGATTTGCAATTTCTTTCAAATGTGTTGGCCTTTTGTTGTGGTTTAACTTGGTGATTTTAGCTGGGGTTTTTTTGGCTTATGTCATCTTCTCTATGTGGTTCACTGAATGGGGGAGCAAAACCCTTGCACTGGCCAGGGAGCTGCAGAAATCCTGCAACGACAGGGCACAAGTGGTGGAGGCTTCTTTTATCAACAGCACTGCAACACACTGACTTCAGACATGCTCAGAACTACGGCCCCAGTCACTTTTGCCCTGTTATTGCAGGACTCCTGCAGCTCCCTGGCCAGTCACCCTTTCAAAGCAGTCCAGACATCTCTAAGGCATCATGGATATCAGTTTAACAATTGATGTTCTAGGTCAAGATATCCTCATTGAAAAAAACCCCCAAAGATTGATTAATATTGTATGTCAAAAATCATCACTGAACTTTTTTGCTCCTCTATACAGACAAGTTTGATCTGTGTTTTGATTTTCATCATCATGGTGAAAGTATTGTGAATGTTCTAGTTAGACAAGAGGTTCTAGGAACATTTACTGCTGAAGTGTTATTAGTCACATTTGAAAGCAATATCTTGATATATATTAGCACCAATGTTGACAGCAATACAATTAATTTTATATTACAAAATATGGAATGATGTCTATCAAAAACTGACAGACATATGACTTTTTATTAACTGTGCCAGATGTGGTTATAGAATTCTCCCGGGTATTATTTTAGTGGATGAAAATTCTAGTGAATAGGATAGTTCAGTTGGAAGGGACCTACAATGTTCATATTGTCCTACAGACTTAAAAAACCCCTAAACCTGGATTACATAATTCAGAGAGGACTGGATGCTAATAGTCCAGGCATTCAAAATTCCTTACACTCAGTGGAAATCTTGACAAAGTATTCCATGTTGTTGATCAACCCTAGGTTTGAAAAGTATTGAAAATTTATTTTTAAAAACTTATTTCAAATATATCACAGGCTAATAAAGGAAATGTGGTATAAAGCATATGTGTCATAACTGTTTTGGGACAAATACATATGCCCTTCTAGATATACCTGAAAACAAAGACAGCACATCAATTCTTCTAAATCCTACTGAATTTCCAAGAAAGTATTAAAAAGCCTTATACAAGAAAAAAGATTCTTGTATATAGCATAACTTTAAAATATGTTGTTATATGGTTACAGTGTTCTCTCTTTTAAGACAAGCATTTTAACTACTGAATATTTATAATATCAAACCGAACCAGAATTGACCATATGTGCAAGCATATATAACATATGTAAGTCATGCCTCAGGTAATCTTAGAAACAATCTTCCTTGGTAATAAATCCTCAGATCATGTACTATTAGTTAGCAGACACAAAAGTAGGGGAAGAAATAGGCATAATCATAAGCAAGGTGACTACGAGGCAAAGACAGGGAGGTTAAAGAGCAAGGGGGATTTCAGGAAAGAGGGAGAAAAGATGTAGAATTCCCCTTATCTAACCTGAACATACATATAATCCCTGTTTTGCTGAATTCCAAGGCTTTGTCATTTCAGAGATTTCTTTGCTTGCTTTTTTTTTAATCTGTAATTATACAAAAGCAGTACAACTGCAGTAACAATGAAGGTACTTCAGAGATGCATTCACGCAAACACGCTAATAAAAAAAGGTTACCTTTTCAATTGGATTTTGTGGTGCAATAATCTCATAGTTAACCTGTCCTTTGCAGTTCTTAAACACTAAAATTCTGCCAGAGCTGTTCTCAATAGTTTTCTACACGCAGTGAACAACGACAGGTTTGGTTTTCTTTCGCTTGCCACCACTAGGAAGAACCAGGCCGAGATACTTTCTTCATTAATGACAGATGGTCTGAAAGGAAAAAGAAAAAAAAAAAAGAAAAAAAAAAGTAAAGTCAATATTTGGCTTCAAAATTGAAAACAGACACATCATGCTGCCCTTTCTCTACTACCTTAAAAATACACACTGGCCTGTCTCCACTTAGATGCTGGTATTTTCTGAAATAGTACCACCAGCTTCCTACTAACCGTGACATAAGCTGTAGCAAGCTGTCTGCAGTGATAGCCTGCATAAATCATCCTTCCTGAAGGGAACAGATGTTCAGGGTATGAAAGAGTAATACCACAATTTAGTCATAATTAAAATTCACCTTAGCATGCCTCTATCGGTGAGCAGAGAGGAACGTTTCACTTCTCACCTACAAAAATGAAAGGCCTCTCGTTTCTTCTGCGTCAGAAAAATTAAGTCTGAACCTTTTGGACGTTGTTTGAGTTCCACATCTGACACTGCATCGTATAAATGACATTTTTATTTCATTTGAACTGGTAGCTTTCTTCTTTTCCCAAACACTAGAAAATGACCTCTAAATGGTGTACTGCCTCTGCACAAAATGCACTTACAATTAAATCTTCAAAGGAGATTGCTGCACATTCATTGCATGCAGAAATATAATCAGTAGCTATCCAGACACAGATCAAAACTGTGCCAATAAACACAATCATTGGACTGGTAACAATTCAGTCTGAGCTGGATATATTTAAAAACTTAGGGGCTGAAAGCCTTTAAAAATTATTTAGTAATCTAAGATCACTAAAATCAGTGGGAGTCAGAGGATTAACTCAGGAAAAATTTGATCATTAGCCTTGAAACTGTCATTAATGTTAATGGAATGTGTCTATACACATAATTTTGAAAATGTAAGCCTCATACTGCTATTATTGCAGTTGGATTATGTTAGATGCATGACAGTTCTTTTGAAAAATTGGTTTCAATTCACAAGTCTTTATATCATGAGGCTACATTATTCTAAAATATAAAGGATGTGTTGATTATGTTAATAAATGTCTCTAAATCCACTAAAGTATAAATGGCTGAGCCTTTCATAGTGATTTAAAATTCTAAGACAAAAGAAAATTAATCTTCTCATCAGCATTGATATTGGCAATCAATTTGAAAAAAAAAACCCAAACCCTGTCATTAAACCATGGGTTAGTTTCCCAGCTTCAGTGGCTGTCCACCTATGGAACTTCACACTGGATCCTCAAATCCATGGATTAGATCCTCAGTGAATGTAAATTAGATAACTTTATCGAATTCAGTACAGCTACAGTAATTTACCAGGACTGAGAATGTAAATTTATAAATTAATAATCCAGTAAGGTTTTGCAACCAAATTTACTTCTCAACAGGTAAGCAAATTTCAGATTTACATTTGAAAAGTTGCTGTTTGTTCTCTTCCACGGGGATGCATCTACATTAGTTCAAAGACAGACTGCAATTTTTAAGTGAGGAACCTAATGTTTCCACTGAATGTACTTTGGTTTATATCACAGGGCAGTTTCAAAGCATGCAAACAGATATCATTTGGATGAAACTAAATGCAGGGATGTGCTCCAGAGATGTACCTAAAGCCCTTCCACAAGTCCAAAGCACAGAGTAGAGCTTGCCCAGAGTAATGTCTTTTAAAATGTGTGTAGTGTGGACATGAAGTTCCTTAATACTAACAACTGCTTCCTTCAAAGGTGTGTTTCTCTGGCCCTCTACAACTTTGTAACACAGACATAGTTTCATTTTTCTGCTCCCTTCTCCAGAGGCCTTCCTGTTCATTGTAGAATTTATGAATTTTGCCTTATCTTCACTTTTGAAACAGCACTTGCATTGTCAGGAAGTCATTCTCTGGTTGCTGTACAAGCCAATTGGCCTGTGCACTCAGTATGAACTTGTTAAAATCTTCTGCTAAAAATCTAATCTTTCCCATTGCCACTGATCAGGTTCCAGCATCAAATAACTTTGCTGATGCCAGTTGTACTGAGTATTCTCTTAGGCTCAAAGCAGCCTTTCACATAGTACATTTAAAACTGGAATGCCAAGTAGGATAGAGATGGGCAAAGAGCATTAGTTGTTACTTCCACAGGTAAATGTAACAATGCTAGAATGGGAAATGCAGGAAATGGCATTAAAAATTCCATGTGTTTCACAGTCCTTACTATTAACAATTGGGAAAACTCTTTTTTATTATTGATTCATTACTCATTTAGAAAGCAAGCAAGGCTTCCTAAATCCATTTTAGAAATGGGACTCCTGAAAAATTGTACAGGATCCCACAGAAGAGCTTGAAATAGTCTCCTCTCTACAAGGACACGGTCATACAGCAACCATTTATTCAGACAAAAAGTTCTTTTTTACTTCATGAACAACAACAGTTTTGGAAAACAGTTCTCTTATGGACATTATTTTTTACGTTAGATACTCATATTTGTGTGAAAAGGTTAATTTGATTGATTGTATAAGACACTCTGTCCACTCAGACATATCCCAGAACTCACAGGAGCAACACATCTCGAATCACACCTTCATGTGACGTATCCATGACTTCCCCTTCTGATCATATGAAAATGTAATAAAGAGGTTGTGGAAAGACCAGTTTAACTAACTGTTAAAAACCACGTTTACTAACACAGGAAAACAGATCTTAAAATCTCAACTAAACAACACCAGTGAGTAAAAAGATGGACTGACTGCCATTTGGGAATTTTTGAAAACATTGTGTTTTCAGAGAAGTTGCAGAAGGTGAGTAAGCCTGGGAAAGAGGGGCTCTAACTTGCACTGACAAATCCAGTCTAAGTCTGCACCTTTTGGTACTGATTTAGTTTGGTAGGATATTAATTTATATGGTGTTATTTCCCATATAAGCAGGTATTACAAGTTGTCATACAGCTGCAAAAGGATGTTCTCGGTTGAGGTAAGCCACACTAAGTAAGTGTAGTGTGGTTTCCTCTTGAGCAGTACTTGGAAAAGAAGTGGCAGCTGATTTAGATTATAATGAAAGATGACAAAAGGTGAAACTTAAGAGATGGCTTGGCATTGAATGATAAGAGCAAATAGATGCCTAGAGGCAAATTTAGGGAGATTACAGCTGCCTAAACCAAAGAATGTGATAAAGAAAAATTTTGCCCATCCGTTAAGGTTACATCCACAGTACTCCTTAAGGCTGGCTGAAGAACTGTAGTGAAGGTCAATCCTGCCTGTATTCCACAGTATAAACCTGCAAGGAAGCTTCAAGCACAACAGGAATAAGCCCTCTAGGAATCTGCACGGCCTAAAATGTGAAGCATGACTTTTTCTTCCTAGCCTTGAATGAAGAAGATGTCAATGAGGTTGTTGTGTGCATGGAAGGCACTACATGGTAATGAATAAACTTCTGCCACTCCAGAGCAGCGCAGATGGAAAATCAGGAACTTGAGGGTCTTTGTTTTCCCTTATATTCAAAAATAAATTACTCCTGCCATCTGAAATTGTCTATATATCGACACTTCCGTGCATCCTTATGCTACCATGATCCTGTCTGATCTCATAAATTGAGCAGCCACCAGTCTTTTGGGGCTCAGGAATCTCCAAAGCGAAGTTCCCTTACTCAGATATACTAAATGCAGTGAGTTCATCACAAAGTAACACAGACATGAGCATTTAAACCAAAAAATGACCTGAAGAATAGTGGTAAAGCCTCATTTATAGAGTGGTCAATGCTCTTATTTTCTGGGTAGAGGGAGATCAGATTCTATAACATTCTCAGTCTGACAGACTTAGTTTCATATTTCTTAATTCCCAGGAGAATGCTTCCACAGTCTCCAGACTGCAGGCTGGATGAGATCTCTCTCCTGTTGCTATTGGCCTGTGCAGCAATAAAAAGAAATTCTTGGGAGGAGAAAGAAAGGACAGCCACGGGAATCTGACTTTGCAGGCCACTGATAATAAAGCACTTATTTGGAAATAGGGTAAGGAACAGAAGTGATTTGATAGGAAACTGGAAGGACACTTCTAGCCCTGCTAAAAATATTTTAATGTCTTTTTATGACCAGGATAAGTAATAGAAGTAGAGCAAATATGAACAGCAAAAAGAAGATTGCCAAGGTCTGTAGGGAGAGAGGATATCCTCTGACTTACAACTACAGTGAGAAAAAAAACAGAGAAGCTGCTTGATATATAAGATCTTCTTGCTTTGGCTGAATACTTAGATCATCTACAAGGACCTGCTGCCATTACTTCAACACAAATTGAAGATTTGACTGGGTGACCTGCAGAGGTCCTTTTCAAGGCAAATTATTCTGTGATCCTCAGTAATCTGCCACCATGTAGCAGACAGTTGTACAGGCTACTACCAAATATAATGTACCTTAATTTGATAACCACTAAGTGAACACTAAGTGCTTGATAATGCAAATTTACAAACCTTAACCTTGGTTTTTTTATACTCATCTTTTTCATAATTTTTTTGCCAGAACTCACCATAATTTTAAAAAAATTAAATTATATGTCAGATGTTAAAACTATTTAAACAAGATCAACGACACTAGTCAATAATTTGGTACAGACAGTGGAGACTAACTCAACAAACAGATATTACACTGAGAACTGTGGACAAACAGAACATATTACCTAAATGGAAGAAACCCCTCCAAAAAACCACACAGTAACACTGTTACTGTTGGTTAAAGTAGCTGTAAATCTTTCATCAGCTCAAGACAGCAGAATTATAGTGCAAATCCCTATGTCAAGAAATACCTTCCTCCAGTAAAAGAGTTCTTAATGATATGATGGCACAGAAGTTTACTATTAGGACTGAGGAACAGCACTTGTACAATAACAGTATAAACTCACAGAGCACTAAAATCCTCATTTGACAGCTCCTAAGTCCCTATCTAAGAACTACACCGTTCATGGTCTGAGCCCAGGTTTGCATGTGACATTGAACTTATTCCAAAATTCAGTTTTCTTAGTCTCCTGACATCTATCCCTTTCATCCACAATTTCTTTTTACTGTCATTGTTTAAATAAGATTTACAGAGTTGTAAGAAACTTTCTTTAAATAATAAAAAGGAATAAACTTATAGGTTGAAAGGGATAGCATATGGTATTACAAATATAGTGATATTGTATAGTATATATTACATTATGCTTATGTACTCAGACACATCTTGCATTAACTTCTTTGTCTTTCCTCACCTTGAAATAAATACCAATCAATGCCATGAACAAACTCCATAATTTCATGAATCCAAAACATATTGTCTGGGAAAAAGTATTTTCATCTATTAAAAACAGGACTGACTTTTCTCAGCTCCCACTTTTTAAGATTCCAAAAAATTGAGTGATACGTTTTAAAGGGCACAGAACAGTAACAGAGACATGAATCTGAAATATGTCTTATGTAGTAATACAAATAAGTGTTAATATAACAAATATGAAACTCCCTGATCTATATTTATGAAACAGGAAGAAAGGCACAAGTTTCCTAAAATTTAAACCCTAGTAGTAACAAAATGTTCCATTCAATTATGTCCCCTGCTCAAATTCCAGATGCCTCTGTATTTGGGAAACATATTATGCCCAGGTCACATTCCTGTGTTTAACTATGTTTACAGTCACTCCCTTTTTTTTAAATACTTGGGAGTTTTTTAGCTTTTTGTTTCTGCATGTTCTGAAGTGCCATCATTTATTGCCACAGGCACAATGGCTATATTTAACTAATAATGACAGCAGTTGTCATTAGATTTTAAACTCACTAGCACTAGTCTGACATATTATTTGAGGTATGTGTTAATACTAAATTTGATTAAAATTACAAACATCCCATCTTCTCTGCCAATCAACATATTTCATCCCCTTGCCCTGAACTTTTCTATGAACTCTGAAGGAAAATAGGTCATGGCATTAGTGTCCTTCTAAACTAAAGAAGGTCCCCAGATTGTGAAAATGCTTTTCACAAAACATAAATAAAAATTTAGGTTCATCAACGAATGATCAGTGGTTTTTACTATTTTTTGTGTGAGAGGAATCTGAAATGTAAACCTTGCTTTGCAAAAATCATGCTAGAATTCCTTTCAAAAAAGGAAGTTACATTTTACTTCGGAAAATAATCGAAAATACGTAAATTATCAGCAATTAAAACTGCCAATATGTCTCACCAATCGGGGCATTAATACTAAAAACTCAGGAAAAATTCCTATGATTATATTTGAGCAGTCCAGAGGCAATGAACATTATTTGAAGAAATAAAAAAACCTGGCTTTGGAAGAGTTAAAAAGAAGCAATTAACATTTGGTCATGCAATTTCCTGTGAATCCTTCCCTTATTTACACTCAAGTAAACATAAAATTATTTGGGGATTAAACAGGTGTCAATGCCAAACAGAATAAATAAGACAAGCCCTGAAGAGACTACAGCAACAATGCAGAATGATGAAAACACATAGAGACTGGGTGAAATGTTAAAACTCCCTGGCTTTTTGGCTGCCAACCCAAAATTCAATGGATCAGTTGATAGTTTACAATGCAAACCCTTTTAGTCCAGTTGGCAGAGAGAAGAGAGAAAATGCCTCTCACTCATCAGTACTTTATATTTATCTTCACCATTCCTCTCCATTTTTCCTCTTGAACTTATGTCCCTTGGGTCTAGAATGATAATGGTTGGAAGATTGTCTTCTTCAGGATTGGGATGAGTTTCCCCATTCAGCACAGCTGACAAACATTTTTGGTTTAGCTTTTTTTTATATATCAGAGGTCAGAGATGTAAACATAAATTATTTTTACTGTAGATTTTTACTGCAATCTACAGATTAGTGGGGATGTAGGTATTAAGGTTTTGCATTTCTTGAAGTGTTTGTCTTTTAACCACTCTGGCTGAGTGCAAAGGGACTACAACAGAGGTTCTACAGGCCGAGATCCTTATCTGTTGTTATGTAAAAGGTATGGACAAAACTTTCTTACCACTCCTGGTCATTTTTACACATGAGGATGACTCAAAATTTACCCTGGATTTGTCTTCTGGGATACCGTTGGGGAGGTGTTAGCACAAGTTCAACTACTAATTAAATAGAGCCATACTTCTAACATTTAATTTACATTGTTTGGGCTGTAGCTTATTATTTCCATGTTCTTTTATTCAAAATGCAATTTTAAGTCATATTTGGAAAGTATTTTTTGGAGTCTAGAAAATAGAATTATTCTTTTTTATTCTGATTATTGCAGAATTGCTGACTTCTTTATCATGATTATGTTTCCACTGATATAGATATCACAAAAATATACAGAAAGACACTGTCATATGCAGACATTTTATAGCCTGAGCCTAATGCAGAATTTTGTGAAGGAAGTTGTATCTCTCCCTTTAAATTCAAGTTGGTTTTTGGAAAGGCATCAGTCTGCATGCCCTCAAAACATAGTACTGACACCTAACTAGCTAATACAGTATCATCTTGCACTTTGCTGCCCTAAACCAAAGTACAATAGGAAACAGCATTTTTCAAGAGGGTAAAAGGGTAAAAATTAGGGCATTTTGTTTACACACATATATATGTGCAAATACATATACATAAAATGTAGTAGATGCTATCATTACAAACAATCAGTCGAAAAACTGGAAGCTACATTTAAAGGGTTTAGCCGTTTCTCACATTATAGTGAGTGTTTACTGGTTACCTAAACAAATCCATTTGTAGAATTGATCTTATGCTTATGTAGATTTTGAATTTTTTGATTGGAAAAAGTTCCCAAGCTATTACAGAAAAAGTATTCCCTCTGGTGATTTTTTTACCCCAATCAACTTGCCTTACTTGGGATTATTTACATATATGTATTTGTGTGTGTGTATAAATATATTATAACTTTTGGCTATCAGTTTACAGCATCTAGGTTAGTTGTCATGTCTACTCCATAAAGCCTACTGGTTGCTCCCAGAAATCCAGCATCTGCTCAAACCAGCATGTTGGAAAATGTCTTTGCAAACCATTAAATTGTCAAACTAAAGTATCACAAAGTTTTCTCATATTTCTTTAACAAACCACCCAAGTTAATGGGCAGGTGAGTGAAGCTGAAGAGCAGGAAAGTTAAAGCCTGACAAGACACATTGGCAATGGGTTATTGTGCCATCAATATATGTTGTCTGGGAGACCATATTTATCAAAATCTGCTGTGGAAGCTCTTGAGGGAACATTCTATGTACCTTTGATTCTTGTGCCAAAGGAAGCAGTAGAATTCGTTAATCTTACCACCAGATTCCTGTATAAAAAAAAAGCTAAAGACTTCAATGCCACTGAGTGGCCAGGAGGGAGACTTCAGTATTGTGAGGGTTCCAAAATAGCTCAAAAAAGGGCATATTTCGGATTTCAAAAAGGTATACCCAAAACAGAAAAAGAATCTTTAATAACACTTTGAATCTAAATTTTCCATAGTAAAGTAGTGAAATCAGTTTTCTGTCAGAAATACTTAAAATGCAGTCTAGGTGTTGCTGGCATCTGAAAGACTATGGTTTTGCTATTTTATCTTTCAGGACCTGATCAAGCTATTTTCCAACTAATCACCTCTATGATTTGACATATGATCATTCTGTTGTCAATCTTGAGATCTTCAACCTACAAGAAGGATTGGCTCAAAATATATGATGAGCTACATATTTCTGCATATTTCATGACTATTTCTATAGCATATTCCTTTTTCACATCAGAATTCCAGTACAAATGCACTGACATCATATAATACAGGAATTACAGAAAAATTGGCAAAAAAATTTATTAATTTCAGGTTCACAGAGAAGATTCATTTTTTCTGCAAAATAAGATGTCGCAACTTTGATTTGTATGTGTTGATGAGAAAAAGACATATTATTTAGAGTGCTGCTTGAAATTTGGACCATTTGGACCATTTCCAAATTGGTCAATAGTTAGAACGGTAAGAATCCATCATTTCACTGACACTCCTTGTAGAAAAGATGTCCTATTTTAAATGTAGTCACACTCTGAAGGAAGATCAAGGTACAGAAACTGAAAAATTACTGAATGGCAGACAAAGTGTACAAGAAGACATTTTTTCCACAATAGTACGACTGAGAAAGTGCATAATTATTTTTTGAAGGAGTGATGGACAATTGATTACTTTATTAGGTCAGGTTGCTAAAGTCACTGCAGTGAAATTCAATAGAAATAAATTAGTATCAGTTTAAGAAATTGGTAAGTACTGACGAAAAAAGTATGAAGCAGTACACTGGGGACATCTGAAATTCAATTGTAAAGAAGTGTGGAGGTACAATAAAAGCTGGCAGGAGAAACACAAGGTATTAGAAGAATAAATAAGAACACCCACTGTATTTTGAAATTCAGTAACTGCTAAATATATAAATGTCTGCAAACAAACACTGAGGTATGTGTTCTCCCATAAATTTCCAAAGGATAATTAATCAAATACAACCATTGAGCATCACCAAATTACACAGATGAACAACACACTACAGAGAATAAACTCTTTGGAGCAGTTCTGCACCACACTAGTTCCACAGTACTCTCCCAAAAAATATGTTTTAAATGCTTGAAACTTGACAGTGTTTTGGTTGCTAAATTCCTGTTGGAATGGAACCCTGTAACTGATATGTCACATGTATTTACTATAAAAATTGAATTATATTAGAAGAATATAAGAATTGTTTATTATTGTTGTTTATCCAAGACCACGCAATTTGTCACCTTATGTTTGAATCCCTATTCACTTAACCAAAACCTCAAGTTAAATTTTAGGGCATCAGAAAGATAAGAAGGAGAATAAATCCCAATAAATCAAGACATCAACATCACTGGGAATTATATTTCATCCAAGTATTGATGCCACTTGAAGCAGTAAAAGTATATGCAAGATGATACAGTTCTGACAGACTTTGTGATTTATACAGTACTTGAAACACGAATTTCTACAAAGACGTTGGTCTTGCAAATATTTATGTTTAACTACACATGTAAAAGGCCTGTCTGATTTCCACGGGATCACTTGTACATATTGGCAGGGTTAGGGCTTTACACTATATATCACTGACCTTCCATTGTCATTCAAAAAAGATTTGCTACTGACATTTGACCTTGTTATCTGTATGTTGAGGACTCAAATGCAGCCATTAGTATGTTTACACTGAAAAGTCACACTACTCCACACTCTCTTCCCACTCCTGGGCTAGAGAAAGAAATTATAAAATAGGTACTGTGTATCTCCATATATCTCTAAAACCTCTCTTCAATGTATTGTAGCTTTTTAAAAATACATATATTATCATTGCAATGTAATTATATGTATAAATTAAAACAGGAAAAGTAAAAAAAAAAAAGTACTATGGAATCTTATACAGAGAATTTGTGAATGTTTTTAACATCAGCTCTGATTTTTGAGAACATGGAATTCTCCACTAGGAACTGTCATTTTCCAGTCCTATTAAACTCGCAAACAGAGGTGTTAAAAGGCCTATTTTCTGGTATTGGTGGCTTTTCTACTTATAGCAGTGACTTTTTGCTGTTATACTTACCCTTTTAATGGACACACAATATGTTACTCTGTGCCCAAGCTCACCTACTCTTTCTTTTCTCAAAAGACAAGGCACATCTGCCACCTGCTCTAGTCTGTGTCCCAGCAACAACTGTCGAGCAGCAAAAAGATTGATTATCAGTCAAAAACCATTCAACAACACCAGATTTTGGTAGGTTAAGCTTGCTGATCCAGCAAGAGATGGTGTGAAATTTTCAGTAATGTGTGCCAACATTTTGGTGCTAAAGGAACAGCAGTGCATGTCACAGTGAAACGCAGCCAAAGATATGCAGACAAAGCACAGAAGTTTTTGTTTTGAACTTGGCTTGCAAGAGGAAAATGAGAGATAGAAAAAAAAGACTCACTTAATGACTTTGAAAATCTATCACAACACTCAAGTCATGTGCATGGATAAACTATAATATATGTACCAGTGAAGACTTTGTAACAAATAGCAGTACTCCTATAAAACACTGCCATAATAGGGTTGTGTAAAGGATTCATTCAGCACAAACAGCAGTTCTGTCATCCACTTGTGCAAAAATAAACACAGTGATCTGTGCCTTTTATTGAATATATAGGCCATTAATTACAACCATCCTAGTGACTGGTTCACCTGAATTGTACTCAGAATAATTTTTATGTTACCAAAACCACCTTACAGTATATAAAATTGATTATGTAAGACATAGGTTTAAAATATAAGCTTCTTTTATAAATATCTCCATGAACATGTAAACAAACCTTTAATTAATGGACTTAGATTATAAAGGCTCTACTAATTAGTGTTAGATTTTTGTGTTTATAGAGAGAGCTATATAACAGTAATTTTCTTAGTCAAAGAGCCAGTAATGAGTATAATGTGGATATTTTCTTGAAATGCATTTGTAGTATTAGCAATCGGTAAAAGAATTAGTGAAAGCTCATTTGAATACTTTGAAACGTTGAATGAACAATTTAACACTAAAATATGTCTCTTAACACTTCCCAAGACAACAAATGCTATTTAAAAAATATGTAGGAAAATAAAACCAAAGGCTTGTTTCTAAAGAAAGTACATAAGAAAAAAAATTGCCCCAAAGTGCAAAGTAATTGATATGTAAAACACATACAACATATGTACGAAATATGCAAACTATGTGAATTATTTGCTTTTGTTTTTCTTTGCAATCCCTCATTTTTTAAAAAACCTATCACACATTCTACCACTATAACATCACAAAAATGGGGATGTTTCATGTTATGTTAAAAAACTGACCTTATTTACATTTCTCATTGGAAGTGTACACTGGAATTGTAGATTCCTACCTACACATACACTACCTTAAAAATAATTTTGCTTTTCAGAATATATAAGATTGTATCAATTAACAGTTCTTTGTCACAAGTGCTGGTTGAATTCATAGTTTAATAAAATACCCAGCTGGTATCTTTAACTTAATACCGAACCCTACTTGAGCTACGGTTATAAAATGCTACCACAAATTTGCAGCAGAAATCTCACAAGGTACTTCGTGGTCTTAAAATGACAGTGAGAAACATTTACATTCATCTCTAAATTGTAGAGGATTCAGAAATATTTTTCACCTCTGGTGAAAACTAAAACATAATTAATTACTACTTTGGTAAAAGAATGAGAAGGAGAGAAGAAAAATTTTAATAATGGTCTTACCAAAATATCTAAAATTAATAAAGCATAGGAAAGTAGATATTCCAGATTGCTGTATTAAACTTTCCAAAAAACCCTAAAAAACTGCATTAATTAATCCAATCTTACATTCTGGATTATTTTGCTAGTGGAATAAGCCTAATTAATTATGTCTGTTTGATGTCACTGAAACTAAACAGTAAATTCAATAATCTCTTTACATTTTCACCATTTAACCTCCTGCAGGCTCCCTAATGTCTATTCAGATCTATATTAAATTAAGTACCAATGCTAATGAAGGGCAATAAATGTGGCTGTCAGTAGATTTTTCTTTCATTAAGCACATTATCCTCTTACTGAGCTGTAAATGAGTAAACATTAGTTTTGTTAAACCATGCAAAAAGACAGGAGGAAAATAATTTCTAATTGCACCCCTTAAGCCATTTTGCTGTGTGTGTGTGGGGGGGAGTGTTTCTGAGTTTCGTTCCTTAGGTTTTTACCTCTCCGTTTTTTTTCTCATGGGCACAGAAAGGTTTTCTCCGGTTGAAATCTAAACGTCGGCATCGTGGGGCACGTCTTTAGGTTCTAGTGCTGCAGTGCTGCCTGCCAAGAACACTCGTTGTGCAGCCATGTTCAGACTCAGCTTCTCAGAGCACCCCCCCAGCAGCTAAACGAATGCAAGAGGTAAGGAAGACCTGATTTACAGACACATTTGTTTGATATTTGGTCAGCAAAAAAATAAAATCGGAAATAAAAAATTTAACGAAGGTATTAACTGTGTTTTATTACTAAATTATTACTAGATTGTTACTAGAAAGCATAGGAGGAGAAAAACACATAACCTTAAAAATCTTGCTTTAAAGGTATTGTGCTTTTGCCTTTTATTGCCAAATAATACTGTGCTTTATTCTGTAACTTCTTTCACTTAGCATTTATGAGTATTTTTAACAATCATGCACCTCAGAAATAGAGCACAAAGGATGAAAAGTTTCATCAACCTTGATTTAAAGGAAAAAAGGATTTACATTAGGGTTTGAAGCAAAAGCTGCAGAGAAACTTTCTGCTTGCAAGAAAACTTGTCTTCAAGGTTCTTGGCTTAATTAAGGACTCAGAAACTTTAGCAAAGATCTTTCTTGTGCCATTTTTGTGAGCTGTGACTTTGATTACATTTGGCTGCTGTTTAATAACTTTGGATACTTCAAATGCTCTGTGGATTTGCCAGGGTTTTGAAACAGAGAGCACAGTTAGTTCTGTTGAAATAGAAAATTCAGTTCAGGATTCTGAAGAAATAATCCAATATTATTATTTTTTACTTTTTTTTAGAACTTTTATTGTAACTGTGTGAAAAAACAATCTGAGCACATGGTCACTAAAATTCTCCACAGTGTAAGAATTTAGTTCACAGCATCTAAGTTCTAAATGTAGAAAATACAGAGAAATTGAACTCTTCTAAACAAAATAGACTTAACCTATGCCACGTGGAGTTTATTCAGAACTTCTAAAATACTGAAAAGTAGCTGCTATAAAGTCCTCTTATGAAATGTCTTAAGAACTTCACAAAAAAATAAATCACCTAATTTTAAAAGTATTTTTCACAACTTATCAGCTCAAATAAATATAGGAAAAAAATTCTGATTCTGAGAAAACTTGTAATTAAAGAGTGCTTTCAGTGTATAGTATGTAGGCTATTGCTTCTAGTTTAAAAAGTAAGAACTGGTGACAATCTTTTTTCTCAGGCAAAATTTCAATCAAATTGACAGCAATTATGCCTGTACAGTGACTGCAGAGGTGGGGCTTATTGTTAATTGTTTCTGTTTCCCAGATAGCAAAATATATTCAATACAGCTGCCAGAATAAAATTAAACAAACTAATAATCAATATAAAAACATCATAATACTGTTTTAAAGTCCTCATTCCACAAATGACTCCTGCATAATAACACAGTAAGACTATTTTTAAGAAGAAAAAAAAAAAAACAGGAGAGGAAAGCAGATTTATAACAAAATGTCATTTGTAACAAGAATATTTGTGCACATAGTCTCTCTTCCAGCCTTCAACAAGAGGTTCCCATGCACAACTCAAAACTGGTTTGAGGCCTGAGATGTGAATTCCTCTCCTATAAAAAAAACTTGCAAATTTTCCCATTCATTTAAATTAGCACTGAACTGATACTTCACTTAAACCATAATGACATCCAGATAAATCTCACATATTTTAGTTTCCACATTTCTTGGAAGACCAAATGACCACATAAAAATCCCAGCTTTTTTGTCTTCTTTTTAGTATTTTTAATCCAAGTCGTGCTATTAAATCAATGTGGCTACTTCAGTGTTGAGTACTAAACCATGACAACTTTAATCATCTAGCTTTGCCTCAGTTTATAACAATTTCCTTTCCCAAAACAGAAGACACAACAAAAAGTTTTTGATGAGGAGATCTAAACTGAAGACGTTATAGTTTAGATTGTTCACCAAGTCTTCTCCCTAATCACCTTTATGGTACATTGCAAAATCCAATTGCTCTCTTGGATTTTCCAGACAGACAGGATCAATTCATTTGGGATTAATTATGGAGAATCACATTGTTCTTTGCAGAGGGGTCAACTTGTTGGATATTACCTATCTACTGCTAAGTCTTAAAAATTTGTAAAACCAAGTGGGAAGCCTGATTGCTGTAACTGGGTCTTCCAGGAACGTTTGATGGAATCAATATGGTTTTAAAAACTATATGCCCTGAGAAATTGCTAGGTCAAGAAATCTTAATAAAAATTAGCAGGGTCTGTTTTAGAATATCAACTGAATGGTTATTACAAGGTGACTGAACTGCAACACTCTTGATTAAAAGCAACAGAGAAGAGCTTTGATTACCTTAGTTGACCTGTGGGAACACTTTCAGCTCCGTTTCTCTTGGATGGTAATGTAAGACAGAAATTGTCTGTACTGCTTGATTTGTAGCTGTCTATACATCTGATACTCCATCACAGCTCTGAACTGATTTGGTTTGATGTGTAAAACAATCTTGAAGTCTTGGCCTGCTTGATACCATTGCTGATTGCAGGTGAATGTTGTGGGCAAACAGAAGTTGTCTAGAGCTCTGCTTCCCTTCAGTATTTTAACAGCTTTTTTGAGTAGGGAGGGAAAGGTTTTCTGACACAAAAATATGATAAATGTGGTTAAAATTTTATCTTTTTGCTCTGGACTTTCAACTACTTTAAATTAGTACTAATTAAGTGTACAGAGTTCAGAAAAGCCTACAATATCTTAATTAAAGTTGCAAAATACCTTATGAAACCGATTCCTATTTCTGCAAACTGTAACATTATTTCATAATTCATCTCAATTAATCTTTGCACAAGCCCAGATCAGAAGGGAAATGTATAAAGTGCTGTAGGACAGGATTATGGTGAAGTACAGCAGGTATTTCAGCTATGCCACACTGTACTAGCATGAAGTCTGTGCTAGCCTTCCTTTGTACAAAATGAACATTAAATTACCTCATAAGCTAGAAAAAAAGGTTTTATTTGCATAAAGACACTAAAGATAATGAGAACAAAAGCCTCCAACTTTCAATTTGAGGCCACTATTAATGGCACAAAATTACTTTGTATCATAGGCCAAAAGCCTGGATGGAATATTCATCCATATGAAGATCAAGCAATCCAATTTTATCCAGTCTTTGGGAGATCCAAATCAGCACTAGTGTAACTGTGCCAAGAGCAGTATTAAAGATCAAGATGAAGCAAGAAAGGAATTGGATGAGATCAAGCCCTCATTCTCCTTTCATACTCAAATAACTCCAAAGTATCAGAACATTCCCATTATAAATTACAAAAATGATATCACAACAAATGGGAACTTTAGCATTTGTCCACATGAATTGCAGTATTTCTTCCTAGGAAATCCTTAAACTAATATACTGTCTTGGGAATATTAAATATTGGAGTTCAATCAAAGAAAACTCGTTTTAGTATTATGAGATCTGAGCACACTATGCTGTGTTTTCATTCTGACTAGTGACAGCGAGAGGACATTATTTTTTGCAAATACCCTTTTCCTTAAAAGACCACTTTGTTACCCACTTCAAAAGCAGAAAATAACCACAAAACCAGGAAGAAATTTCTTTATACAATAAAAATGTATTAATTGCCATTATTTACTCTGTAGATTCCTTGATTCTTTACCAGATAAAATCGTAACTTGCCACTCACAAACTACTCCGATGGAATAAAACCAGTACTGTTGGCATTACCCACCAAGGACCTTGCTTACAGGACAAGTAAACCCTCATGTAAGAGGGCTGGCGTAGCAAATATTTTCAACGCACATTTTGTATGTGTATATTTTCAACAATATATATACACCTACGAAACCTACTGTCACTAAATTACACTACACAAGGAATATACCACAGGTATTATTGTTCCCCAGTCCTTGGTCAGCTTTTCCTTACAATTTCCCCCATCATAACAACTATTTGTGTGTACAGTGTACGTAAACCTTAGGGTACTTGTGCACACACTCCAATTCCTTCACTGAGGTGGTTTCAAACAGAAGATGCAAGAGTGCAATTACCAAAAGTAATCTCACCTTTGCACTGCTGAGCTGTTTTATAGTTTGAGAAAACTCAGATTTAGATGTAACTCCGGTGCCCGTTCTCCTGGAGGTTAAACACCATAAAATTAAAGTTTTAATATGTAGAAACTGCATAAAAGAGTCAGTTTGAAATGGCATTCACTAGTCAGGAAGAATGTTACTCCATATTAAAGGAAAATTTTGCTAGCTGCTAACACCAAGGTGTTGTGATCCTATTTTTACAGCACAAGGAAAGATGCCCAGATAGAGATACAGAGAGAAAAGATTTTGAAACCAGAACTTTAGACGGGAAAAGAAACGAAAACAACTAAAAACCTGCAGAGTTCTAACAATTCTTTTTTCCCATATAAAAGCAATTAAACTGCTGCTCATTCATGGCCAAAACACTGAGGCCTTTTTGTAATTATTACAAAAGGAACTTCTACTTTCAGTTAGCTCTACATGCTGAAATTGTTCAGCTATGTTAGACCAAAATTTCTATTCTACTGCTCTGGTGCAATTTTCTAATTACTCATTATTGTGTAACCAAAGCACATCTCCATATTTCTTCTTTAAATAGAAAACAACAGTGTACTAAGGAGAAGTAAATAAATAGCCCATACAGGTTTCTAAGACATAAATCTGCACATGGCTAATGATTTCCTTTGATAAGTGAAAAATATAGTTACTGTAACAGACATTGGTTCCATAACAGCGATACAGGTCAAAGTTATCACACAGTTTGGGATGTGAATTCAACAGCAGGATAATGACAGTTGCCAAGGATTTGTACTTGCTGCCTCTTGCTGCCAGTGTTGCCTGTCAAATTGTCTCTTTTTCTTATACTGAAGCCATGGGATTTTTTATGGATAGCAATTACTTACAATATACAATGAAGTACATCAGATATAACAACCACCCTTTAGCCTTTCATTATTTGGTCGTCTCTTTGTTATTTCTAGTCATCCATTTGCACCTGAATTATTTATTTATACTGCATATTTGACAAGCATGTATTCTTTGCTTTATTTTTTTTCGGTAGTTGCTCCAAAGATATAGGGATTTATTTCAATATTCTCCTACTTATGTTTACCTTATTTTTATTTCTGTACTTGTACTTTGTGTTGGATTTCTCAAGAAAAGCATTGTCTGAACAGCAAAGACATTTTGTTTATCTATTAAAGGTAATAAAAATTTAAATAATGGCAATATCAGATCTTAACCATAATGGAGGGATTAAGCAAATCTTATATTATTCATTATTTGTTTGCATTGTTGTTTTCCTTGAGCCATCATATGAGTTTCATATTTGTTTGCATTTACATTATTGTTGCACTGCATGCATGTATACCCCAGATAACCATATTAATATATTTTTATATTGATAAGTAAGCAGAGGATGTTTCATATATTATGGTCCTGAAACATTTTCTGGTACAGGTCTGCATTAACATCATCATAAGACTTGTGAAAATTCCAAATTTCATTTCATTATACAGGAAACCCACAGTATACATGTTTTACAAGGTAAAAACCAAAGCCTGATAGTTTATCAAATTCAATGTTTAGGAAGCTGCCTTCATAATAACTCACTCAACAAAGGACAGCTTTACACACACAGTCTTTATCATTTTGAGAACGACCTTCTTCAACAAATAATGCTGCAAACCTCACACCTACCAAGTAAACTAAATTGATCTCAGCTCATACAGCAGCTGGAAAGAAAAAGTGATGATTGTTTTCCTTTTATTAAAAAAAACAAAAACAAAAACAAAACCAAAACATATCTTCTACCTTTCTCCTAACACTCTTTCCAATTACAGGCTATCACGAAACTAGAATCCATTCTAAATGAGTACATGCTGAGTAATAACCTAATAAGTACAGGCTGTGAGTGAAACTCTTGTCCCAATGAAATTATTGGGAATTTTGCCAAAGGCTTGAATGAAAATTTTACACTGGAGCTCTGAGTTGATGAATAGAAAGAAACTGTTTCTCCTTTCTGTCACTTCCCCACTGAAACCCTGGCATCCCACAGACCTCTGGCCACGGAAACTTTTTCTCCAGTACACTAAAGAAAAGAAACCAGACTGCTCAGGGAAGCAACTGGTGCTTAATGCACAAGAAAATGTTTGATCCGTTCTTTTTGGTTATAGCAATAATCTGAGAGCATTTACTATCTCTTCTTTATTAGCCAAGAAACTAGACAGCACCCAGTGCATCTCTTCTGTCTCACCCCAGAGACACGGATCAGACAAAAACTACTTTATGTCCAAGGAATGAAGATGCCACACTATGGAAAAGAAATGGGGGCGAAAAATGGGAATATACACAAGTGCTCCTAAAGAAATTGATAATTGAGCTACCATAGTGTAGTTTTACTAGCTGGGTAGGTAACACGGCCAAATCAAAGCTATAGAAGTTTGAGACTGAAGCGTCGCTCGTACTCGCACAAGTTGGTGTCTGCCATCTGCTCTCTGTGCGGCAGGGGAACAAGGGGAGCAGCACCCTGGGATCGGCGGTGGCTGGAGGGGTTTGGCGCTGGGGTTTGGCTGCTGGGCTCGCGGCCAGCTCTGCCAGAGAGGAGCCGAGCGGATCCCCCTTCCCAGGGCCCGGGGGGAGCCGCCAGACGGCCCCGCGGGGCCGCTCCTTCCCGCGGGGGCTGCCCGGGCCCCACACACGCGGCCCTTCTCCCCGTCCTGCCCCGTCCTGCTGCTCTGCTCCAGGAGTGACCCTCCGCCCCGCCGTGCCCCCGTCACCAGACGGGTGTGACCCTGTCACCAGCCCCGCTCCTGCCCCTCCATGGCAAGGCTGCCCGCCTGGCACAGCCCTGGGGAGGGCTCTCCAGACGCATTGGGATCGCTCCCCTTCAATAAACCCGTGCCGTACCTCGTCGTTTTTAATCGTTCTTATACTTCCTCTGCTACAAAAGTATCTTCAGCTCTCCTGACCGAAATCAATTATAAACACCACGGCTCGGTGTTCCGGTTTGCTGTTTGAGCAAAGAGCAAGAACTGGTATCTAAAGAGACAAAGAGACGTGAGAAGACAAAGAAAATTATTTTAGATTCCAGGACCACTAAGTCAGCTGCAGGTGGACCCAGAATGAAGGATTCACAAACACTTTTCAGAACTAAAAAATTTTAAACAGAGAACCAAAGTTAAAAATCAGTGTGCCTGTAGGGTTTTGAGATATATCCCCCCATGCTCGAATGAAACTGAGAGTACATCATACAGAGAAACTATAAAAATATTTTAAATGTTCCACATCTCTTCATCCTTACTCCGAGACTGAGGCTAACAAAATATTTAGTCAATTATATTTTTTCAACTTATCACGCAGAAGGAAATGAAGCATCATTGACAAATTACATGAGTGAAAAGTTGCCATGGCTTTATTCACACTTTTTTTTGCTAATGTAGGTTGTGCATCCCTGTGGCACGAAGACATTTGCAGAGTTTGGAGCTCATCGTATTTTTTGTGACGATGCACATGCCATATGGCATTTTTCCCGAGCACTTATCAGACTTCTGCTGTTTGCCATTTCCTGTTTAGAAGTACAAAAGATTGTAACTAAAATGAAAGTGAAGGCTATTTGTTAATTTTTTAAGACTGATGATTAAACAGTGATTTAAAAAATGGAACCAATCTTTTATCATTATTCTCTCTACAGCTTTTGAGAAAATGGTGGGATTCAGAAAGAGTTTCATTTGGAATCTCTCTATACTTTGCATATTTCTCTTTTCTGGAGCTGCAAGATTTGAAACTGAAATGAAAATTTGGAGGTTATAAATAAAGAGAGAAATTACATTCTTTGTGGATTTAGATTAATCTGATTATCTGTACATACAATCAAATCAGAAACACCTGAAATCAAGTCATACAGATTTTCAATAAATCCATCTTTTCACCTGTTGTTTTCTCCCTGCCGCCCCCATCTCCTCTACCTCTACTGAAATGGAAAAACTTCTGTGTTTCAGAAGTTGTCTCTACATAGACATCACCAGGAAATCATGAGCTTTGTAATTATTTATTTCTTTTAATAAGAAGGGTTCTTTTTTATATATAATTTAGGAGAAGAAAAGTATGCAATGGACCTTCAGATAAAATTATCTGAGTCCAGGTCAGAATTTACACCTAATTCAAACCTAAGGCAGATCACTGACTTTTGGACATACAGAGAATCTAATATTTTACCTGTAATTGATTCATACAGGCGGGACAGTTGAGAAAACTTTAAATTATCTTTTTCCTACTTATATGATCTGCCATCCATTACCTGGGAAAAGGAAACTTTCATGCTGTTACTGCAAAAGCTCTGCTGGCAAAGTCTAACAAAGTAAGCTCTTAAATTGAGTGCTTGCTTTAATACTGCAGCAAGATCAATTTTTGAAAATATGTTTCCTTTTAATGAAAAGAAACAACACACAATTTACATACACAGTCGGCTGCACTATTTTTCAGGGACAAGATTTTCTGGGCTGATATGTATGACAGCTTAGTAATCACAGTTACCAGTAAAAAACTAACAGTAACAGTAAACACTAAAGCAAACCTGAAGCTGGCCTTACAGTTTAAGAGCCAATTTCTGCACATACTCACACAGTTGTTTAATATTAAGCACGTCAGTGTGCCCATTACTGCAGGGCAAATAGAAGTATACACACTTCTTTGCAGGACTGAAGCCCTGTTGTGCATTTCTTAAATGAATTTTTGCATTTGAAGTATATATATATTATCATTTTCACAGTCCACAAAATGCAGACACATCATCATGTCATTTAGGTTAGCAAGACCAACTTTTAACATTGTGTTCATTGAAAACAGCTACAAAACCTGTAAGTCTCACAAACTGATCCATTTGACTAGTGATGCAAAGAGGTTGCTGCTTCATTGCCCTCCCAAATTTCTTGAATTACTCTTTCTTTTAGATCTTTTGTTAAATAGATTGACTTGATTTTTTGTTGAGAGGATTTTGTTAATGATTTGTCTGTAGAGTCTAACACAATGGGCCCTGAACTTGCCTGAAACATGCACAGAAAACCTCCCCTAGCCCCCAATCAACATTAAGGTAACTGGTACCAATAACGTAATAAAGTAGACCAGAGTAATTCTGTGAGCCAAAAAAAAACCAACTGCACTGCTGACAGACAATTTTAGTATTAAACCAGGTGAATCTCAGTACTAGTTACAAAAATCAGAAAGAAAGTAAATTTTATTCAGTAACATTTATTTCCATTTGACTGGGTTGATCTCCTATAGCACACGGCTGAAGCAGGTGAAGAAGGAATGGCAGAAGAATTTTGCCACTTTCGCTGACGAGTGGTCATCAGATCAGCACAGCTGAATCTTCAAACTACACCTTTCAGTTCAAACTGAAGAAGCAACAGTTTTCCTTAAGGTAAGACTGAAAAATACATGTAGTATAGGAATATATAATTAAATGGCATTTGAGGAACAGCAACTGTATTCTTCCCTGTAATACTAAAAGGCACTTTACTACTTGTTGCCATACTTATAAAGTACTTTGGTCTTTAAAAGAATCCACATAATGGAAAAGTGTACATCAAATGATAAATTATAAACCGTATCCCTAAAGAAAATAAGCAAAAAGCCAATTAGCCTGGTACTTTTTTTGAACAAACATGTGGAAACATAACCAGTTATCTTGGAAAGAGCCCATTAAAATAAAACGAATAAAATGAATACCAGAACTAAAGATTTCATTTTATAACTAACTTTCTAAAGAAGCTGGTTTTAACATAAGCTGTGAAATACTGTCAATCTGTCATGTTTTCAGGCTTTGTGGACACCACAGTTGTTGCTCCCTTGCCTTTGTGTATGTTGCAGTTTGCAGTAGCAAGTGACCAAAGTGACATTAAACACACCCAGTTCTGAAAAGGTTTTTCAAACCCCTGAATATTTGGTTTCAGTATATCAGAATAAAGATCCAGGTATGGCAACAAAAGGAGTCTTATCCAGTCTTTTCATTACAGGAATTTTAAAAAAGAATATGACATAACATGTGGCTCTACACACATGGTTAGCAGCACGTGACCAAGCAGAATGTGAACATATGTACAAGAGGGAGAGGAAGAAAAGAGGTCCTTTTGTTTGAAAAATCCACATGCAGGACAGGCACAACTGCAATTTTAATACTGAGAGGGTGGATGGGTTTTAAAACTCTTCTGTGTTCAGTGACAGACAGGAAAAAAGGAAAGCCATAAAATGGCACTCTTTATTTCCACAGTTGCAGAAGGATATTGAGAAAAATGTGTATGACAGAGCAGTCCTTTCTTACAATCTCACAGAGCATCACACAATTCCTTATTAAATCTACTGAGCCTACGTGACAAAACTAGGATTGAAATTACAACATCTGAAAACAGTTACTACAGAATGTACTAGCATACAACTTGGGGGGGGGGGAAATAAGCTGACTTTTATGTATCTATAATTTAAACTCAAACAGAACTGGACCTTGACTTCAGACAAGGTCCAACTCTTAAATAAGATGCCTTACAATGACGGTGATGCCTGGTGGTACCAGCCTAGTCATGCTACCTTTTCCATTTTAGGATGAAAATGGGGATTAGAATATACCACACTGACAAAGTGTGACCAATAATGGCAGTCTACGGATGAATGAGACCTTTATTTTCAAACAACAGTGTGCTGTTGACCCAGGAAAGCGTTTAATACATATATGAAAAAAACACATTTCAGAGGATTTAACATCTGAAAGTTTTATCTACACTAGTGCTCTTTCTTGTTATCCTTTCATTCCACCTCTGGTCACTATCAGAGTACATGTTTAACCCTGGTTTTGTGGTCAATGGAGAAAGCAAATTAAGGCTGTAGATGATTGTGTGGTTACAACTTACACCACACACTTCCTTACTGACACAGCAGTTTTGGAAGGTCAAACATCACGTTAATAACGTGATTTTTCAAATGCAGTTTGTTTAAATTATCAAGTTTGCAAAATCAAGCACTGAAAATCAAGATAAAAAAACCATAAATTTGCATTTGCAGTTTTTATTTAAGTACATGGATTCTGGAAGGCTTAGTGACACAATAACTTCTTTTTATGATTCCTCCAATTCAATCACTTCTCTGAGCCAGAAATATGCAGGAAAATGCAGTAAAAGAGTGAATTATCTCATGGGTAAGGTCTGCTGCCTCAGAAAAATGTGATTTCATTCTTGTTTTTGTCTTAAAAGATTAAAGTGGTTTTCCCAGGAAAAACACAAGCACTAGTCACATTTCCTAAATACCTGATTTTGAGCATCAGTAATCTGGTTTTATTATTTTTCCACTAACTGTAAATGAAGGAGATGCATTATAAAACTAAGTGCTGTAATTTATAGGAGTTTTGTATTCTAAAACAGAGCACCAAAATTCATTGTCACTTTGACAGTTCAATCTTTGTGCCATCTTTCTGCCTGTCTGGAAAGGAGCTGATGATATCCTTTGACCTTTCAAGACCAGTGATACAATAGTGTCATGAAGACTTGGAAGTTACAGCGTGGAACCAAGTAAAAGTTGTGTAACCACTGTTTGTTGTGGGTGTTTATTATTGATATCTGCATCTCCAGAATGCAGTTTGAATAAAGGTCCATACTTTAAACAAACAAGTCATATGAGCACTCCCCATTTTTGGTTGAGGCTGGGCTCCCCTGAGAATAGAAGCACAGTGTAATTAAGTAATACATTACAGTGCATATTTACCAAGTGGGTGACAGGAGATGAGAATAGCTGCTACTTGTTCAGCCCAGTGCACAGCTTTTAATACTGTTTTAATGCTCAAGCCATATGTAAATATTTATGGAATAAAGTTGGAGAGGAATAGATAGAAGCCCAGGGTAAACGTGGCAGGCTACAAAAAAAGAGATAAATAATTGTCACAGGTAAATGCCATGCTGAGCAGTGCTAGCAGAGAGAGGAAAGGTGTGAGTATCTTTGTCTTTCCCTCAGTTAATGTATGCCTGGTTTACAATGATTGACACTGCACTTTAAAGACAAAAACTAAGTCATGAAATCTTTCAAATTATCATATTTGACTGAATTTTCATCCATTGATTTTACTCCACCTGCAGCGCACTAGACAAGGTAATAATTTATGATAATTATATGAAAATATACAATTAATATTCATCACCTCTCATTTCTCATCACTTTAGATGATCAGTAATGCAGAGTAAAAATGCTGTCAGATTTCTAATTGCTTTGTAATGGGCCTGAAATAGGGAAATCGTTAAAGACAAACAATCTGTCACTTGTCTGTTACCTTAACTATCTATCACTTAAAAAAACCCTCATTAAATACATTGCTGATGAACGACAAAAGACTGTACTCAGTGTGCCCAGATGTACCTTTTTAAACAATATTGTAAATTGCTTAAATAGTTCCCAAGACATTTTCAATCATTTTTGTGGAAATTTAATGGAAAACATATATTTTCCGTGCATGTTACATCTCATTTGTTCACATCATTATGACATTTAGTCTATCATATGCACATCTCCTGGGAGACAAAACTTTTCCTTTTTACTGTTGACAAACCTGATCCAATTAAAACAAATTCTGGAAGAACTTAACATTCAGATCTCTGACCCCTTTCTCTTAAAAAAAAAAAAAAGGAAGAAAAAATCCACTATTAATTTTAAAATAATCCTAACTCTTTCAAGGATTTTTAATATCTAGATTAAAAAAGAAGTTCAACATTGTCCAGGGTTGAACAAATTATTTTCTCTCGATTGTTCCCAAGAAATAGAATCAGAATTTTCCCTTCTACCACTTTTTTGAGTCAGTTGTCTGCCATAGTTCTGACAGAAAACTTCATTTGAAAAAATTGTTCTCACTGTACTGACTTAAACAGCCAGGATGAAAACAGCACACCAGGAATATCAGTGAGACCCCCTAGTGAAATACATATTATTACTTGCCACATTAATTAATTGGTCATATTAACTGCCACGTTACAAAGGTGAAAAAAATGAAGAACAATTACAAAAATTATTTAAGATAAAACATCCATCTGTGCGTGACTTAAACATGCTCAATCTTTTAAATTTATCAAACCCAATCAACATTCAGGGCTTATTTTAACAGTATATATCAGACACTAAAACACAACAGTTTAGGGCAAAACATGCAAGAAGAAATAAAGCAAATTCAAGCTTTATTGCCATGAATCCTATTTCTTCTCAGTTACAAGACAAACAAGAAAGCAGAGGAGGCTGTGCTTTCAGAAAACCATTAACTACATAAATAAACAAGTGATCTAACAGACCCATTCAGGTGCAGTGCTTTGTATCAAGAACAGCACTAAGAAGTTTAACAAAAGTAAGGGCTCTCCAGAGAGGGACATATTTGTCCAGATAGGAATCCTGAGAAATAACTCTGCCTTTCCAACACTAAAAAGGCATTGGTTGCAAAAATTGTAATGTCTCAAATATTCTGAATATTCTAGATGCTAAGCAGTCTAGAAAGACTTGCCTTCTGAGTTTTTTATAAGCTATGTATCTCTCTTTTGTACACATATGTACTCTACCCTCGCAGGCCCCTAAAATAATAAGGACATGGACCTGCTGGAGTGAGTCCAGAAAAGGGCCATGAAGATGCTCAGAGGGCTGGAGCACCTCTGCTATGGAGACAGGCTGGGAGAGCTGCTCAGCCTGGAGAAGAGAAGGCTTTGAGGAGACCTTCCAGCAGCCTTCCAGTACCCAAAGGCACTACAAGAGAGCTGGAGAGGGACTTTTTACAAGAGCATGTAGTGACAGGACAAGGGGGAATGGCTTTAAACTGAGAGAGGTTTAGATTGGATATTGGGAAGAAATTCTTGACTGTGAGGGTGGTGAGGCACTGGAACAGGTTGCCCAGAAAAGCTGTGGATGCCCCATCCCTGGAAGTGTTCAAGGCCAGGGTGGATAAGGCTTTAGGCAACATGGTCTAGTGGAAGGTGTCCCTGTCCATGGCAAGGGGTTGGAACAAGATGGTCTTTAAGGTCCCCTTCCAACCCAAACCATTCCATGATTCCATATATAGCAATATAAAACCAAAACAAACCAAAAAATCAAAAGAGTTTACTACTCTGAAAAAGATTTTGAACAATACCAGTTGTCTCCAGAAGTTAAAAACATCATTAATAGTTAGAAAGTCTGGATGTTTCAGCTGTTTCTTAAAAGAATAAAATAATTCTGGTCTGGTCCCTCATTTGTACTCATCTTTTATTGTAGTAATAGAAGCACACAGTAGGCCAGTTAAGTCTTTAAATAATTCTTTTCCTGCAGTTCTATGACAACACAGCACAATGCTGTGCGACAGTTTTAAATAAAGCATTCACTAAAAATATTATATATTCTCAGAAAAATGTCTAAAACTGCCAACCTACATTTATTTTACATTAAACAGGAGAAGGAAACTTATTACCATGTTTAGGTGTCCAGCTCCAGTGAAATTATCAGCACTTATACATAATTTAAGATAATCAAGCAACTAGTGAAGCCTGATTCCTTACAGACATGGGTGTCCTATTTCTCATTTTGGGACAACAATCCCAGGTCTTCTCCATGAGTTCCCTGTGTGTCTCCACACATCCTAGACTGTCATAGGAAGTTCCCCACACTTAACTACTTTTTTTTTTGCCTTCATAAGAGGAAAGAAGCAGCAAATCCTACTTGAACTGCCTGCTGACTCACCAGCCAGGAGCTGCCAAAAGCCATGGGGAGCGTTTGGGTTCTGTCAGTCTTGCCTTGCTCTCTCTCCCCTACACACCCATTTCCTTTGAATAAATCTTGAACTCAGTTAATATTTATATCTCTAGAGATGAAAGATTACCAAATTGGCTTCAGGTTGATCAACACAAGTCATTACAGCCAGACAGTGTATGATTAGCTATGACTAACCCAAACATAACGTGGTGACTTCTGAAACTGGATAGATTAGAATTAGAAACCAAGACACAAAAATTATAATACCAGACAAGGTCAGATAATCCTGCAGTGATTTAACTTCATTTTGTGGTGCATAAACACCAAACTGTTATATTAAATGGCCTATTTTCTTTTACTTTGGCAGAACTGCTGAGCACACACAGAAAAGTGTTTCACCTCCAAAACTGCTCCACTGACTTCATAGATAACTCCTTAACATGCATTGTTAACTTTATATTCAACAACTAATTACAGATAGTTATACTACTGGATACAATTGCTCACAATCTCTTAAATTTCTAGAGAATGAGTATAAACTACTTCATGAGCTGGCTTCAGGTACCAATCCTTTAATGAATTAAAATGGAAAAAAACTCTATGTGTAACATTTAAGAATTTTTGGCATAAAGGATAAATAATGGATATTGTAAATGTATCCTGTCTGTAGAAGGATATTAACCATTTGTGGTGAAAGCACAGGTGTAATAACCAATCTCCAAGATATCCCTGCATCTTTTACAAACTTCTGCTTCATTTCCCCCCTCCACAACAACGGTCTCTACTCACACAACAGCCCCAGACAAGAAGGAAACTCAGGCAACCACGCTGGAAATTTGCCTGAGAAGAAAACTGTGGTTTCAAAAGGGACTAAATAAATGAGCTCACACTTGATACATCTCATCTGTAAGTCAGTGACTTATGTGAAATATCTAATTGCTCACACTGGTGCTGCAGAAGTTGACACCACGCTGGCAGAGGGGGTTGGATTGTCCCAGGGCTCACACAAGTTCTGAAGGATGAGTCTTTCCCTTTTGACAACATGGACAAACTCATGTTACCAATTCGACTTCAATTTTCCATGTTCATCAGTCAGCCCCGACTGTCCCACACCCTTCCTGCACGGGTGGTTAATGGGAACAACATGCCAGGAACAACAGCCCCAGTTCTCCCTGACAGTGTCTGTACAGTCTGACTGCTGCTCTAATTAAACAGTTCAAAGGGAGTGACAAATGATAAGAAGTTGTTTTAGTGCTGACACATCACATAAAAATGTTGTCAAAGGATGTATATACACACTTAAAGGTACCACAGGATGGATCAGGATGGGAGGGACCACAGTGGGTCCAGTGGTCCAACCTCCCTGCTCAAGCAGGGTCATTCCAGAGCACATGGCACAGGATTGCATCCAGATGGTTCTGGAATATCTCCACTGAGGGAGACCCCACACTCTCTTTGGATAACCTGTTCCAGTGCTCAGTCACTGCACAGGAAAGAAGTTCATCCTCATGTCCAGGTGGAACTTCCTGGGCATCAGTTTCTGTCCGTTGCCTCTTGTCCTAAATATACCTAAAATTACCTTGTACTCTTGCATTAAATATACCTAAAGGTATAGTATTTTTAATATATTATAAATACGTATCTATAAATATATATTATATAAAATATGTCTATACAAAACATTATATTTAATTTTGTCTGGACTAATCTTTAGGTATTTCACCAACTAGGTTTGACCGAGATTCTGAAAGCCAAAGTCTACAGCACCAACTTAAGTTTTATTTTTACTTTTTGTTTGTTTGTTTAACGAGGAAACGTCTTTACGTCATTAAACCCCCGCTTCCCGAGCTGGATTTTTTTTTTTTTTTCATCAGGATTATGTTCTTCCTTCCCCTTTAGGACAAGTATTTCCTAGAAAGAAACCACCGTCTTACTCTGCTCGCGGGGCCGGGACAGGGAGCGCGGGAGGGCAGGGCCAGGGGGCGGTTGCGCCCCGGGAGGAGGAGGAGTCCCTGCGCGGGGAGCGGCTGTGGGGACGAGGCGGAGAGCGGCGTCCCGTCGCGCCGAAACCCCTGAGGGCCGAACCCCGAGGGCCGAATTCCCGAGGGACCGCAGGCCTCGCCCCCGCGGGGTTGCCATGGCGACGCGTCGGCCTCGCCCGGGCCGCGCTTCCTGCCGGTGCGGCGCCGCCGCTGTCCGGCTGGAAACAACCGAGGCGGCCTGGCCGCTGCTCCCCCGCCGAGCCGCGGGCGGGTTGTTTCCCGCCGGACGAGGTGCGCGGGGCACGCGGCCGGCGGGCGCGGCGGAGCGGGGCAGGTGCGTGTGCGGGGCCGGGCCGGGGGGCTCGGAGGGGCTCCGAGGGGGCACGGCGGGACCGGGGGTGCTCCGGCTGCTCCTGGCGCGCTGCGCGGCGCCGCGGCCGGGCCCGGGCTGCGGCGGCCTCCCTCCGCCCGCTGCGGAGGCCCGAGGTCCTTTTTCTTTCTTCCAGCAATTAAAAAAAAAAAAATTATAAAACCTGGTTGTTTACAAAGCTCTTGCCTGCTGACGGTGGTGTTTCTTATCAGAGAGTTCATGATAAATCAACTACCACAAGCTTGTGATTCCACTATACCCAGGAATCTGCTGGGAGCTCGGACACTACCGTGCTGTTACTGGCATTTAATTCTCCTATTTGTCGTTTTTCTTCCTGAGCCATTAACTTGGTGATAGATGGCTCAACGAGTTAGGTTTTATTGGAGACCTGTGCTAACTTTATATGTTTTTGCATCGGTTTTGTTTACTTGTTTTTACACGGCCTTTTACTTTAATAGTAAAAAAGTTAAAGTCTTCTTACCCGGTAGGATGATGGAGTGTCCTTGCTGTGAATGTCGTGATGTAAAAACCAAGATATACCTTTGTGTCTTCTTGCAAGTACCTCGTTCACAGAGTGACAAAATGGCACACTTTTGTATGCTTCACTTTATATACTGGATATATTTCATATATTCATATTAATTATTCCATGTTGTATATACTTCATATATTTGTATTAATTATTTCATGTGTTGAATATATTTTGAGTAGATTCAATATGTTGAATATTCAGTATATTCATATTTCAAAATCAAAAGTGTGTAATTTAAAAAGTGTCTATATAGAAGGCATTTTTATAACCTGGGCCACTTCAGAACAGTTCATTTTGCATGCAAAATGATTTTTAAAGAAGATTGGATTGCTACTGAAACATGATATACTGAGGAACTTGGACAGGAGACACAAGAGAACTTGAATCACCTCATGGAATGGAATGGCCACGTGAATTAAACTCTTTTTTTATACATTAGTTCTCATGTAGAGCACTGTATACCAGGATGCTGATGTTGTTACTGGGAGCCCAGTTGACTTGGACTTGTTGATGATATCTGCTTGTATCAGATTTTCTTTTTTAGTGTGTAGCAATTACTAGATGTGGTTATTATACCTTCACTTAGGGAAAAGAAGCTCACCCTAAAGCACCAAATTGAACAGGGTTCAGAACTTTTATCAGTCATGTTGGCCATAAAATGGGTTAACAACTTTCAGGAGTTTGGTAATTCTTGGCTTGTTAAGGCACAGACTCTGACTCCAGCTCACTGACAAGGAGAGTGCCCTTCCTGGTAATGAAATCTCATTGCATCTCCTGTCTAACTGCTTGAATCATGGTAGCCAGAGGAAAGATGCAGGGCACCTGTAAGGAAATTAGAAATGATTTTATTTGTGAAGACTTGCCTCGTCAGTGCTGGTGCTTGAGGAGTGAAGTCTGTTCCATGATCCTGCAGTTTGCCACACGTCCTTGCTTTTGCTTTTTCTGTTTCAAATTGTAATTCTGTTTATTTGGTTTTCTTGCACAGTGCTAAGAAAGCAATTTCAAAGGCAGTGAGGGAATGGCCTTTGGAAGGACAGCACAGAAGGACTGGTACAAGGTCCTGGGAGCCAAACCATCGGACAGTCCGGCAGAGCTGAAAAGGAAATACCAAAAACTCGCCTTATTAGTAAGTGATTTTTATAAACCACTGACTTGCCAGTTTTGTTTTTACTTTTTTTGTATCAATATCACTGATCAGAGTATGTTTATAATACTGGTTCCCTGAAGCTGGTTCAAGTTGGAAATGAACACCTGGAGTTTATGAGTTATCAGTAGATTCTGGAAAGAGGGGTTGTGGTGTCATTCCAAAACACTGATGTGTCTCCCAGCTTTGCTAAGCATTCATAAGTACACTGAGACAAGTACTTGTTTATCAGGGGCTGGATGATCAGGCACACAAGTCAAAAAAGTCATTGTCTGTGGCACGTAGTCACAAAATTTGCTGATTGATGCTTGTGGTGTTTCCTCTCATTTGTGCAGTTACAGTGGGCTGAATGCAACCCTTGAATATATAAAGACCAGGTGCAAAGAACAAAAGGAAACCTTTTCTTGATAGCCTGCAGTAATGGCATAGAAAATGTATAGAAGGAAAATAGGTTAATATTCATTTTATTTGCAAGTTTCTGATGTGTTTTTGTGGATTGGTGTTCTTGGTCGTGCATCAAGACTTCATGTTCTGTGAATTCCCTTAATTTTTTCTGAGCTCCTGCTACATATGCATAAGAACCTCAGAGCTCTACCAGGTTACTTGGCGTGATTCTTGGTTATTCTGTTTTACTCCCTTCCCTGAATTCAGGCATTTTGCTCAAAAGGTTCTTTGGCCTGGATTTCTGAGCAAAATGGAGTGTCTTGTTTGATACTGTTGACTGTTTTCAACTGAATTTCATAGACAAATAGAATTCCCAAGGTAACTATACTCCTAAGTTTCTTGAAAACTGGTGACCTGGTAGAGAAGAAGAAAGGAGGTGAGCAGAACTCACTTTTATGGGAAAAACTCACTTTGTTTTAGGAGCTGCTAGCTAGACTGTCAGGATTGGCAGGGTGGTAGAGCACGTGCACGGCAGATCTGGCTTGGTTTGAGATGTCAGAACTAATGTGATAAGAAGTTGGGATTTAATGTGAGATAAAGGGAATGCCAGTGATCATGAGACTGAGTTTTGTTAGAGTTGAAATTCATGGGTTTGGGGAAGTTTTAGTTTATTTTTTATGTTGTTGTGTTTTGGGGTTTTTTAAATTATTTTATTTCTAAATATCGTAAAAAAGGTCTTAAAGTTTGGTCCTTTCACCAGTATGTTGCAGTTTTACACATTTTGATATTCTTTAGTTGAATTCACTCGGCAGCCCTGCTGTACTACTCCTTCTCAGTGCTCCTTGTGAACTTATTTCTTTGTCTGCAACTGATCTCTGTACTTAGTCTGAAGTTTCAACACCTGACAAGATGTTTGTGTGCAGATATAGGACGTAAATCCTCTGGTTCTCACTATTAAACATTGAACTAATCCATGTTTGGAAATCAAGCTTCTTAGTTCCCTTTCTAATAGAAATAGTTGTTTTCTTGGACCTCCTAGTGGTTTTGTTCTACTGAATTACTGGTAAAATGTGAATAAAAGATTAATAATTATCTGTTTGTTCTTAGTGAAGGCGATGGGGGGACCACAGTGTAAAATACCTTTTCTGTTCAGACAGGGAGCTAATTTAAACAGAATACTGTGATGGAATTAATGTGTTTCTTCCCTATGAATCAATATGTCATAATGGAATTAAAATCACATGTAAAGTGTTGTTCAGAGCTGTTACTGAACTGAAACTACATAGTCCCTTTCCTGTACAAATTTTTTATAAATGAAGCTGATCCTTTGTGTTATAGAGCTGTACTTTCATGTAATTATCTTGAAGTGTATGAAGTGAGAATTGTCAAAGTTTACAACTGTCTGTCTATATCTCTGAGTGTAATTTTAGAAGATGAAAATAATCTTTGAATATACAAGCTTTTCTTTAGCACCTGTGTGTTTCCAACCTAATTGGTTTGTGCTCTTTATTTGAAAAGTGGTGAGAAGTGTTAGAGAAAATGAATATGCTTTGTTTTGTTTTTTCTTGTGGTGTCTGTGATGGATCTCTCTGACTAAAAAGCCCCACTGATGTTTACTTGTAGGTGTTTTCCCAAGGCAGATCTGCTGCTTGTCTGTTGTTGTTACCATATGTCCTGTCTCTGTTCATCTTTTTCTTTTAGCTGCACAGATCTGCTTGATTGTCTGCTTACTACTACAGCATCCAGCACAGTCATTCTAAAGTCTTTAAAAGCACGGTGGTAATGAAGCCATCATTATTTTTATGCACCTTAAAACCCCAGTGGCTCTAGGAGTGGCTGGAGGCTACAGTACATATATTCCCTAAAAGGTGTTCTAGTTACAGTGGGAAAGTTTGTGCCACAGATTTGAGTGCAAGGGGGGGTCCATGGTTGAAAAAGTTGTGAGACTTTGATAAAAGAAGAGTTTGCCAGGTCATGTTAACACAAAAAAAATGTTCTTGCTGATTCAGAGGTTCATGAGCTGTGGACTTCCAGATATTGGTGAGATATATAAGGGAGGTGTTGCTGTATGTTTGCCTTATCCTGATACTATTCCCTAAGCATCCAGTGTTTGTGGTTAGTAAAAGGTACAGCACTGGATGAACCTGTTGTCTTACCTTTTGTGTCCTGTTTAGGGGAAGTCACTCCTTGCTCCCCAGACTTGTGCTTGGAGCCCTTGGTAACTTCACAGCTCCAAGAGCCCAAGAGCTCCTTTGATTCTCTACAGCTGTCCCTGGAGATGGTGGTGGTACAAGCAGTGCTACCATTGGCATGGGCAGGGGCAGGTCTGCATCCAGGTGTTTTTAGGGACTCTGGCAGCAGCTCCAGTGTAGAGGCTGGAACAGCAGGTGAGCACAACCTTTTAAAAGATTTCATGTCAAATTCTGTGTTCAGCACAGAAAGTTTTCCAGCTTATGTGTAGCAGCACAAGTTCATCTCCTGAAGAACTGTACTAATCTCAAAATCCAAAACTTTGTAAGGCAACTTGCATCATGGATACCAATTGCAATTAATACAACATTAATTCTGAAATCACAGTGTTCTGATCTGTTCATTGGCATAAAGCAGAATAGATGGTGGAATTGATTTTTAAACATAATTCTGCTGTTAAAATAAAAATGGCAAATGTCTGAGTCCAGGCCTTTTTCAAATGCTCCCCAATGCTTCGTGGTGAGCATTTGCTTTTTGCCATCTGCTATTTTCTGTATTTGTCAACACATGTACACTTACCATCTTGAATGAGCAGGCAGATGTAAATTTCCAAAGCGAAAAAGCTTTGGAGATCTTGCCATATGTCATCCAAAAGATAACTAAACTTGCAGTTAAATCTCAGGATTGACCTTAATAATACAAAGTAGTGTGCAATTAAAAATGGTTGAATTGTACCTTTGTAAGAATGACTTCACAGGGGCAAATTAGCTTAAAACTCATGAGTTCTTAAAACAGAAGCTGTTTCTGTTAATTCTAACAAATTGATGATTAAAAAGGTTAATAACCCAGAATAAAACTCTACATAGACACCCCACTAGAGTGAATATATTTGCTTACCTTTTTGCCATATTTTGCTTTGTTGCACTTAGTTTTTTCATTTGGTCAGGTCACAGCAAACATTTAAGTGAATTATTGTACTACAGATAATGTCAAATCCATCTTGTCAGCTCTGTCCTTAAGAATAGTATTAACTCGACACAGAAAACAGGTTTGGCTTAAAAGTAGGTTTGTTGTTCCCCCCCACACACACACTTTTTAAGTATTTAAACATCTTTATAAAATTTCCTTGCAACTTAAGGAAACTTAAACTTATGTTTTAAAACATTTTTGTGTACTCGCATGCACACATAAAAATAAAACATTTTTATGTACTTATATGACTCTGGATCATCTTGATACTTTGTTATTGTAACAGTCAGTAGCAGCTGAAGATGACAGACTTCTGGGCATAAGATGCATGTGCCACTGTCAATTCTATAAATAGCTTATTTATGTCACAAAAATACAACTTTTGTGTATGCAGGGTCATACTTCAGTATCTTCTCTGGCACAGAGCTTGAGCCAGTGGTTCTGAAAGGGAAAAGAATTGCAAATAAGTACTTTGAAATTGGCATAGCTCAGTGCAAAGATTCCTTCACTGGCTGTTGTAAGTTCATGCTGAAGTGCTTTTCTGAAGCACAGACTTGCAGTTTCCATACTCTGAAAAGAATCCACCAAATTTTGAGAATTTGTGTCTTGCTGAAGTGGTAGGAGTTTGGCCTTTAATCCTCTGTCTGTGTGTTTGAGATACTTGGGATACATACAGCCTTTTATCCACAGTTGGATGCACAGTAGTTTCAACAAGGTGATTTCTGAAATGGATAAACAGGTTTTATGCTCTATACTTGGTTTTTCAATGAATCCATACAGCTTTTAGGAAGGACAGTGCTTATGTTCCATTTCTGAATCTGTATGAAATCAGTTGAGGATAAAATTAGAGTAACAAAAGTAGGATGCTGGAGAGAAAAAAGTTACACCGTCTTATTATTGGCACAATTTTTGCATCCCCTTTTGGTCTAGCACTTTATGGTCAAAGAATGTGTTGCCAGATTTTCTTTTGAATTTTCATGTGACTGCTTTGTATCTGAAAACTGCTTTTTAGCGGGAATAAAGTCACCAAACACATAAGCTTTGTCTAGTTGAAAATCAGGTGTCTGTTCCTGTTGATGCTGCTGATATTATAGGATACCTTTCAACTGGAAAAAAATTATTGTGCAGGAAAATTATATGCTGCTGTTACAATGTGTGCCCTGATCTTAAAGAAAATCCATGTAATTTGAACAGGCAGTATGCAAGAAGCTCTTATTTTTAATATGGTGAGGAAATAAATGTGCCATTTAACACAGTGTTACAAAGATTCTCTCTCTTATCAGAAGGGGTGGTGTGTGTATATAAATACAAAGTGTTAAGGTGCTCACTTAATCTATTTGAAAGTGCAGAAAATTTGAAAACAGAGCATCAGGCATAGGTGAGAATGACTCTCAGCAACAATAAAGGAAGATATTAATAGAAATTTAATTTAATGAAGCATAATAACTTCAAGAAGGGATTATTCCATGGAGCATGCTTAGAGGAAAGACATATGACATTCTGAAGAGAAAAAATCCGTTGTATCTTATCAGATTTATGTACATTTAAAGTCTGCAATCACAAGAGATGCAGAGGATGTCATATGTAAAGTTAAAGACCTGCCTGCAGGATTGTTGTTTTAAAGTTTGTTGCAAAATAAATTCAGTATTACTCCTGAAAGGAGCTGCCTACTGAGGAACTTCATGCTGAGTTTAAATTGAGAATTTGAACCTTGAAAATGAAAACACTTTGAGCTTTGCATTGGAAGTCACATAAAAATGCTTCTCACAATGACAATCAGGCAGTGTGTGTACTCCTTTTTTAATAGCCCTTGCAGGGTTTTTATTTTTTGTTTGAATAGCAGCTTGCTTTTTAGAGGTCATCATGCTTAGCTAACCCTACCTTCACCCAGCTGGTAGAAAATGGATTTGTAATTTGACAGTATAGACAGAACAAGTTCAGTGCAGCCTGGTTGGAGTTGGACTGAAGTCAATCTTATTGCTACAGAGAGAAAGGTAAGCCACCACGCTTAATACAAAGGACTATTGTTTTAATGCTCAGGGTAGGGTTTGTTGAGCTGGTCTTTACATCTCATTTCATAATTGTGACCTTTAAAAAACCAGGGGGCATATTTTCCATCTGTGACTTGAAAAGTTGGTTATTAGCCTGTGTAGTAGTACAAAACAGCCTCAGTGTTACAGAAGTCCCTAATTCAAAGAGCTTTATGAGCCAGGTGACGCTCACGCTGCTGTTCCTGCTGCTGTCGAAGCTGCGAGGGTTGTCTTTCCATTGATCCACCTGCCTTTGGGGTTGTTTTTTGTTTGTTCTTTTCCTCCCACCAGAGGAGTTCATCATGGTAGTCTGTAGAAAGCCTGAAGAACAGGTGGTTAGGCTGGCAATGATCATGTTGCAGTAACTTTTCTCAGTCTGAAGCATCGCAGATTTGTTGTGTGTGCGCAGGTGGTGCCTAAAAAGCCAAACGCTGTTGGGGCCGCCTGGTGCTGCCACATCTGAGCTGGAGCTCCTTGGAGGTGTGAGCAGGGGGCAGTCGGTCCTTAGGCCTCTTTTTGGTGCTCTCTTTGGGTAACTGGCCAGTGGGAGCCCGTGATCTACATAATTAGGCAGCTGGCTAATCAAATGGAATGCACTGAGTAACCAATTAGTGCTGTGGTTGGTCGGCAACCAGCTGGAAGGTGTGCTCTGGGCACATCCTACACACCAGCTGGCTGAGAAAGGTACCCTGAGCTGCAGGAGAGGTGAAGAGAGATCATGGGTATGGGTGGAGAGGAAAAGGGGCACACACAGTGGTGGTTTGCCATGGCTCCGTGGATATGGAGTGGCCTCACTTACTACCTTGCAGTGTGTAGTGGTTTTTTGAAGAGGTGAATTTTAACAAGTGGATGGAGCGTGAATATCCCTACAGCAGAGAGTTTTATTTCTAACTGTTATGTAGAATAAGAGAAAACCCATAGCATCACAAAATAAGCCAGCAAGTAAGTAATGCATTACTTATCCAGGTAGTTCAGCCTCTTCTGAAAGTAATGTTACTTTGGAAATGATTTCTAAACCTAATCTGTTTACTTACGGGGTTGTTGTCCATGTTTTATTTGTTATGATGAGAATCCTCTGTAGATTTAAGGTACAGACATAACAGAATGGGCACCAGGCAGTTGAAATGTGAGATTTGGCTAATACATGCTTGGCCTTTGATGTCATTTATGCTCTGCAAAGGAATCTGATGGCTCCCTTGAGCATTTTGTGCACTGGTTATATGAGTTATTAATTGTAACAATATATTAAAGAAAGGGTCTATACTGTCTTTGGTAGACTTTTTGTGAAAGGTGTTCAATACTCACAAATACTCACTGTGTCCTGAGGCAGTAAAACATTAAAATTCTGATTAAAAATAAAACCTGAAGTACCAGCTCATTTAGTACCATAACAATGCAAGTGTTCTTTTACACTTTTAAAGGAATATTTAAGTACTTTTATATTGGGCAGTGTGCTTTTTATCTCATTTCTGAAGTGAGATATTTGAAACAAAAATCACGTGGGAAAGATATGAATTGAAGCACAGAGAAGGAAGCAACACAGACCAGCATAATGCTTTCATATAAGCAAATGTTCTGATTATTCCAGCATTGGAGCAGCCACAGGCAAGAGTACCTTGGCCTGTTCAATATTTTCAAATCAGAAATGACTGATCAGAAATCACTATATATTCAAGTGCCTACTTCAGAAATGTTAAGCACCAGCTCAGTTATTTAAAGAAGCTATAACCCCAGAACATGAGTTTGAAGGATAATAAAAGTGAAGGGTAGAATCAATCATCTTGCAATAGCTGTGTTTATATTAGAACTCTTATTGCTGTTAAATAAAGTCAACCATGTTTGTGTTGAATCTGAGACAGTTAATAGATTTGAAAAATTACTTTCATGTGATGTAGTAACCTGTAAAACTCAGTGTTTTGGGGATTTGTACTTAATTTTTTATTTAAATACATTTTCTGAGTGCAATTTTGCCTTATGTTTGAAATACATAATATAATTATTGCAGAAAATTGTTAAAGCAACACATTCTCACATTCCATCTTTCCTTCATCTTTAAACAGTTTAGAGCCAGAAAATCACGATTTGAATGACATAAGTGTCCCACCCTCCATCTTTTCCTTGCCTCCCGTGCTTCCCCATGTCCCATTGAGCTCAAATGCTCAGCAGACATGAGCTTCTTTGAACTGATTTAAGGAAGAGGTGAATTCTTATACCTGGTGGGTTGGCTTATAGGACGCTTTGTAGGTAGCTTGCATTGTAGTAAGAAAGTTCACCTTTCTATTGCAGTCTGACTGTCATTTGGATAAACTCTTTCTCATTTCATTTCGAGTGCATTAAAAGTAATGTTTTAAGGCTGAAAAGTGAGTGCTCAGGTATTGACTGACTATTCTCAAAAACTTGATCCTTTATTGTTATTCCTGATAAATTAACAGTAGTGAAAAAATTCAGCCTGTGTTGCTTGGGTCCCTGGCCAAAGAAGGTGCAGAAGAACGAGTTTTCTGAGCAGCATCTTAGCTGAACATTCTTTTCTTGACATAACATTAGACAGTAACTAAGGAGATGTTCGAGGGGAGGCTGAACAAGAGCTGCTCTTCCAAGAGGTACTTACTTACCTTCTGCCAGAGCAATCCAGTGTTGGCTCCTGTTGGTACAGAAGAGCAATGCCAAGTGTGGGCTTGGTATGGATTCTCTGAGTTGTAAATGTTGCTCTTGAAACTCAAGGAATGAAACCCTTGGATTATTCCTCTGCAGTTGGTGACTTGTCCTAGGTTATGACTTTACCTTTCCATCTCCATCTCTTGATTGTTCCTTTCTAAAATGGGGCAGTTCTGTAAAGGCTAAGACTGCCTAGATAGAGTGTTATTAAATATCAACGTCCAAAAGCTCAGGAATTAATGAATTCTGGTGAGTAGAATAGTCTTTTGTCACGTGATTTTCTTGAGTCACCTGCAAAGTGTGTCCCTTTGGGGTTGTGAGGACGCTCTGGCAAAGTTGTTTCCTTACTGCAAATGGGGAAATTTGCTGACCACGTCCAACCTCAAATTAGAAGTTAAATTAACACCAAACTAGTGATCAATCCAAGCCATCACTGTGAGCAAATCCAAACCAAACTAGTTTCTGAGTTTATGTGATTCCGTGGATAATGTTTGGAATTGTTTTGTCACTATGGCTGTGAATTTTTGAAATAATGCTGACATTTTTTTTTAATTGTAATCGTTGTGGGGTTTTTTTTACTGGTGTGATATCCATGAAATGGAGTGTTTGTGCTGTAGTCACAGCACGCTTTATGCCCTCTGATTTTAGGGGTTGAAACTTCTGAAGCTGCTTTAGGTTTATTTGGCATTGCCAAAGATAGGAAAGTGCTGTCTGCACAAAAGGCCGTGGTGCTTAGGTTTTATTTGGGTATAGTGTACTATGTTTATTAAGCTATTGACCAAATTAAGCTGCCCCATGAAAGTAGGTGGTTTCTTCACGGGTTTTGCACCCAAATGCTTTCTCAACCGAGTGCTAAATTCTGTTAATATGTAGCTTTTCATGTCCTTTTTAAAAGTTATAATTCAATCAGGGCCCAACCTGTTACTTTGAGATCTCAAAAGGCTTCAGATAGTGTAGAGAATCCCTTAGAGATGGGGAAAGCTGAAAGAAATAGTTTCAAGAAAACAAAAACTCAAAACTACCTGCAACTTTTGAAGTGTTATGCAAATGTTACAGTTATGGTCGCTAATAAATATTATTTTTAAGGAAGTCCTCTATTCTTCAGGGCCTTGTTTCCACAGTGTCATCTGCAGCTGAAGTGATTTAGAGACTCTGATTATTTTGCATTATGCTTAAATCTGACCTTTTAAAGGTGCCTGTCCGTTTTTAGGTATTCCAAATGAATTGAAAAATGGGTGGTATACGTTGGTTTGAAATAGTGTGCTAATGGTGGTGGACAGGGGGGACAACACAAAAAACCCCTGTGCTTTGTGCTCAGCAGTTCTTAGGAAGTTGTGGGGTGGCAAAGTGTTTGACTTCCTTGGCCTGCAGGGAGGTGTTTGTGCTGCCAGTCCCGGTGCCAGCTGAAGGCTGGTGCCCCAAACCGCCTGTCCCTGCCCTCCTGCCAGATGTTACTGAGCCAGGAAACAGCATCCTGGGCTTTTCCTTCATGCACTGCTGCTCCTGTCAGCTGGAAAGGTTCATGCCCGTTTTTTCAGTGTTTAAGCAACCCTGGTTGGTTCGATTTTTGTGGAGGGTTTTTTTGTTTTGTTTGCTAGTTTCGTTTTTCTATAATACAGCAGAGGATTTGGAAGGGCTGCTTTCACGTGCAAGTAGCATTTGCCTAAACTAGTTTCCTAACCATTCCTGTATCTGGCATTATTGTGTGACTAGTGCCTAAACATCCTTCAATGTGACATTTAATAGTGTAGATTGTGAGCACAGGAGCCAGAAACTTTAAAAGAACTTTAAAGATTCCCTTTATATCTTTATTTTTACCTTTATATTCCTGTAAACTTTAAAATGTTTGATTTTCTTCTTCTTTCCTTTGCTGCTTTTTGATGGCTTTTCTATTGCTTTGTCTTCTCCTGCTGTATATTGTAGCTTCAAAAGGGCTTTTTAAAGTACCTTTGGAGGCTCTTGGGTGACTCCTCATAGGAAAATAAGGAGCTATGGAAGAGATAAAAATGAAAGAGAAGCTTTTTCTAAAGCTTTGTCCATGTACTTTTTTGTAACTTTTTGGTTTTTTCTCCTCATTTTCATACCTTCTTTAGCTAAATAATTCCTTTCTTCTATTTATACAACAGTTGATTTTCTTTTTTATCAGTAGAAACTGAAAGTTTTACGTTTCATTTCAGCATTCAGTTTGAAAAGGGTGGAAGGTGTGAATATTTAATGTGCAAGTTATGTGAGGTAATGACTTGCTGTTTGATCAGACTCCTCTCAGTCTGATGGGGTTGGATCTTTCCAGAGCCTGGGGAATAGGGGGTGAAAGGACTAAAGTTCATTTCTTTGGAGACCCACTGTCAGTAGTTAAGACCGGTAAGAGTGTGTAATAAGCTCAAACCAGTTGTATAATGCTACAATTCCATGATAAAAGCAGTTGCATTAGAAAGGGATCCTGGTCATACATGATATAATCTTTAGACTTTAATCATTTACTGCTGAGAATAAAGTATTTTTCATTAGAAATTACTTCTTAGAGTAAGACTTGCTCTGCAATCACAGGACTTTCACAAGAAGCATCGAATCGAAAGTGGTTATTTCCATGGAAGTTGAAAGTTACTATTTCCATGGAAGTTGGAATTTATTTCTGTAAAAGTATAGCCAGAATTACAGTGGCAACCCTCCTGCTGCTGCTGCAGGTAAATATATAAAACAAATATGCCAAAGATGGGGATTTTGGCAGCAGACACTAAGTACAGAGGAGGAAAAGCCGACCTCTCTTCAGATTTTTCAGATGGCTCTCAGCCCAGATTCACACCCAACCTGACAAAAGACTTCATATTTTCCAGTGAATATTAGAACCACTCAAAACCCTGGACAGAAATTAAGATTATCAAACTGTGTGAGTTAAATGTGTAAGATGTTGTGGTGAAATTCTCATCTTAATCAGACTGAAGGAAGTTTAAAGAATGTTTAAGCAAGATAGCTTTTAAAAAAAAATAAACCAAACATACGAATTTATGAGTTTATGACAGTATAATTTAATCTATGCATTTTTTTAATTGCACTTTAGAGGACTCCAGTAATTCTCAAGAATTTGCTGCTCTGGTTTGATAGTCCAGTTCTCTGTGTTTTTACTGCAGCTGTCAGTGAATGCCAGTTCTGTGGCCTGCACAGCTGTTGCACATTGCTGTGTACACTTAATCCTAACTTTTTTTTTTTTTGTTCTGGCTGTTTTTAAAAGAACAATTTGGGTTTTCTGTGAGTGTTTTCTTTTAAAATTATCCATTGGTAATGAATAACTAAAATGCTAGGAAGAAATCCATTTTTCCTCCAGCGTGCTGTCTTGAGGATGCTTTGCTGTGAATACTTTGGATCACAGCAAATACTTCCTTGTAGCAACAGCTGTAGCAGCAGTAATATAATCTGAAATATTTCTGTTCCAATGGGGTTTATTTGTCTCAAGCAAAGTTGTAGGTCTGCTGTGCTGAATGTTGTGTATAACAGTGGTTATTTCTGGCCCCAAGGTTATGGAAAAGATTAATAATGTGTGTTAAACACGCAAGCAGTTGAATATCGTGTGGGAAGCTCAGATTGATGCTTGCATAAGAATTTCTGATCATGGCAGATTGTAAGGAGGAAAAAGGACTGGACACAGTTTTTACCAGCTAGTTGGTCACTGAGCAACATCAGAAAAAAGTCTTAGAATGGAGAAGTTCTGAGAGAGAAAGAAAATGAAAATGTTGTCTTATATTTTTCCTCAGATAAGGGACATTTCCTATGAGTAAGAATCATCTTGGAGATGGACAGTGGAGGCTCTAATCAGTGTCTAAGCAGATAACTTCAGCCTTCCCCTACCTGATCTCGTTTTTAAAAAGCCTAAAGATTGATTGTGTTTGGGGAAAGAAAAGGAAGAAGAGATGGATTGAAGTAATGAATCAAGAAGATAAATTCCTTGTTCTTTTGTCCATCTGTCTTTGGATAGACATCCTCTGGGGAAGTTTAAATCTCTATATGAAAAGATTCAATGTCACAAGGAACTCTTCACTTTCTGTTTCTCCTCTTGGCAAGTGGGAGAAGCAGGCTCCTTCCATGTTCCCTGCTAACTTCTGCCAACTGAGTGAGCCTGTTGAAAAGATTGATTGTGGGCTAGGAAGGCAGTTTAAGACCTGGAATAATTCTTTTCACGGAAGTGAACAAGTTTCACATTTCAGAGAGGGTGCTTTGCAAAAATCAGTGAAGCACCTTCAAAGGAAGGTCTTGATTTGTGCTGTTTTAACTTAAGACCACTCCTCTCTTTTCTTATTTTTCTTTTTTCCTTTTCCAAATACTTGTCACGTGAAGCTTTTCAACACTGAATTCTGCTGGTTGCTTAAGAGGGGAGAGCTTAGAAAAGCACCCACGAGTATGGAACCTGACCTAGTGACTGTCCTCACTTCTTACTGTTTTATCCCACTAAATGCATCTGTTACATCCCTGATACTTGTGCAGATGAAATACGAGTCCCACGTTTAGTCCACTGAAGACACACTTTGCCTGTGACAGTCTTTGTGTACAAGAAAGGATGTGATCACAGCGGCTCAGTTTAGAAAGACCGTAGGGGAGCAAATGGGAAACGAATCTTTTAAAAGCAATACTAAACTTTTTTTACTTGCTTTGGTCTCTCGGTGTATGGTGTGGTGCAGAGGAACAATGGCACGTTTTGCTGTAACCTGTTAAGCATTAGGTGGCAGTAGCGTGTTGTATTTGGCGGCCGCTTTGTCGTTTGGGTTTTATCTTCTGGTGTCTTTAGTGCAGTGTCATAAATGGAGAAAACATGTATTTCGTTTCTTTAGGTTATTATAAAATGCTGATTTATGGTTGTTGTGACTGTATGTGACTGGTAAGGGCAGCTGTTTGGATCTTGCATGCATAGGTGGGATTAGCATGCTTGTGGTATCTGCACAGTATTCATGACTTATTTTCTGGTCCATAGTATCTAACAGTGGTAACATTAACTGCAGATATTCTGATGATAAATATGGTGTTAATGGCCAAGTGAGTTTAGTTTTGCAGCCTTCACTTTTCCATAAGCTGTTACCATTTCTAAAATTAATATAACCTGTTAGAGGAAGCAGGTCTGTGGGAGTTTTTTGCTTGTGTTTACTCTTTATTTTTAGATAAAAAGAAGCTTAGGCTCAAGAGAATCTTGGTAGGAACATAATTAACCTTTCAGCACAGTGGTGTTATTGTCACTCCAGATCTTGGACCAGTGCAGTTACCTTGTGACCCTTTTGGAGGGTGTTTTTTCCCTTCATCCTTGTTTCTCACAGGTAAAGGATCCCAAGGATTTCGGAACTGGTGTTGCATTGTATTAATTGGGCAGGATGATCAGTTAATAGCAGAAGAGCAGGAAAGTGTTGACAGAACATGCCATCTAATTAGTACCTGATGGACCATGTAGGCCACAGAGCCCAGAGTGTGGTGTCACTTCAGGGTGGCAACTAGACAAGACCTTTATATGCAAAACAGGCCTGTGGAAAAGCCAGGGATGGAAGTCGGCACTGCTGGGATATTTCACTTTCCAGCTTGGGGAAAGCTGAGGATACTCAGTGTAGGAGGAGCACATAGCAAATTATCAACCCTTTGTTTTGTGCAAGTCTTGCTCTTAAGTCAGGTTGCCTTTTGTTTGTTTAGGTCTTTTTTTAATGTAAGAGGTGATCTACAAATAGTTGGGTTTTTTAAAAAAAAAATGCATTTTTTCTCCTTTTTTTTTTTTTTTTTTTTGGAGTAGTAAGAGAGAAATACTTGGGCAGGAAGATTCCCTCATGGATCATGTGATACAATGTTGAACAAAATCTTTCTGAGTTAAGAGCAGCATTAGATTGTTTTAGGGTTCTACTCTCACTGGTTTTTGATTACACTGTAGTGTTTAAGAGTTTTTCAGTTGAAACTTAAGTCTTTCCAAATTGAAAAGCACTTTGTGTCTGGCAAGGTAATATGCCAGAATTATTTAGTCACTGGTAATGAGTGGGTTTTTCCCCAATCATTTTTATAAATATATTGGTAATTAATTAATACTCTTCATTCAGAAATTGCCCTTCCTCCAGTGATACAAGTTTAATGTTTACATGTTTAAAACAAAGATTTTTTTCAAAATTAACTCATTTTCTCATGCAGTGCAAAGTTTTTTGTTTTGCCAAAATAAACCCTTCCTGTTTCAGAATACTTTTATTGAATAAATAACCTTTTTTTTTTGGGTAAAATAGTGTAGTTTTTCCCTCTGCCCTAATTTTATGAGTTCAGCTGGTAAAGTTGGAAAATGGCTTCTTTCTGTGACCTTTCAGTGAGTGCCACAGGGTGGGGGCCAAGTGCATGTTTGTCACCTTTTTCCTTGCTCATCACAGGTGGCCAAAACGTGCTTCTCTTAAATTTCCATAGCCAAAAATTCAAATTTCAGTTTAATAAATGAATTTCTAATTTGGCCTGTGTTCTGGTATAAAATCCATCACAGAGTGGATTCTGGAAGGAGGAGTTCAGCTCTAAAGCACAGCAGCCACTCTGGCTGGAATCTGATCTGTATTTGATGCCCATAACCAGAATAAATGATCATTTGGAGGCGTTGTGCTTGATTGCTCAGACATAGCTGACACATCCCTGGCGTGGGTAATACCAGATATGGGTGTTAATGCTGTTACATGCTGGTAGGGATTTGTGGCCTAAACTATTCAGTGTGAAATGTACGTAAAATTAGCCAAAGTGTAAACTTTAGGTGTAATTATATAGCTCTTGGAGTGTTGTATATAATTTTAGAAAGGGGAGGAATGCCCCACTAAGTTTAACTGTCCACACTTGATTCCAGAGTTATGGGAAGGTGAGGCCTGGACGCTGTCTTTTTGTGGAGAGAGAGAAAAATTGAGAGCAAGCACAGAGAATGTCAGCCTACTGTACTATCTTGATTTTTGAAATTGTTTAGAGTAGTTGTTGATTTCTTAGATGCTTATAGATGTGGCTTAAATACTGTGGTCACGTGGCCAGTTTAAGGAATTTTGGTTTAGGGATTGCAATTGCTTTCTTACAAAAACGTGTCCTCGTGGTCTGTAAATAACTAGAGAAATGGATGCAATTATATGACCCAGTCCAGCCCTTGTTTAGCAGTTAATTTCTCCAGATTTCTGTGAGCATTTGTTCCGACCTACACAGATTTGGTTGTTGGTTTAAACCTCGCCAAGGCTGGTGGTGTCTTAATTGCTACCACAGAGCAACCATTTGGCCTGTGCGAGATGAATGTTGTCAAGGTACCTTCTGCAAGGCGGACATTCATCCACTGGGAATGTATCAAGAAAGTTTTCATTAATTGGTCCCTTTGTTGGCATTTGTGGCAGAGCAGCCAAAAACTGAGTATGAACAGACACTATGTCAAGGGGTGAGATTTATTGGCAAGTCCCACGAAAAACTGGTATTTACTACATATATTGTGAGCGGGGGCAAAAGGAGTTTCCTCCTAAAAGAACAGCCTGGCCTTAAATTTACTCAGATTTCTTTTTTTTTTTTTTTAATTTTATTTAAAGGCAGGGAAATGTAACGAGAATTCAGAATCCACTGGGAGTTAAATAGGAAATAGCTGGTTAATATTTTTCTTCTTAATGTTGACTGTCTTGCAGCTTCTCTTTAATACAATGTGAAGTGTTGTGATGAGCTCTGTAGTGTACAGACAGATTTGCATGGACCTATGAATACTTCTGTCAGATGAGAACACTTGACAGTTTTTGTCCTGCCTTCATTAGCTTAACCTGTAGATAATAACAATTACAGTTGATAACGTGTAAATGTTGGATAAAGCATGAAAAATGTTTTTAAACGTAGCTTCCAATTTTGCTACTTTTGTTTTCACGTTAACTTACACAGTTTGGTCTTGTTGCTTTGTTAAAAGGGTGCACTTCATTATGGTGCAAGGGACATACTAGTAATGATTTGTGCATTTTGTCCCAGTGCAACATGCTTGTTTGTTGCTAAACTTTGTACAGACCAAGGCTGTCTGCATTAGGGTTTCTTCATATCGTAGTGAGTTATAAATTAAATAACAATTTAGACTTATTAACCAAATTGTCTTATGTTGACTCTGAGGGAGAGTTCTGATTCTGAAATTTGAATATACTGCCTGGTCAATATTGGGCTTTGTTACAAGAATAAATAGATTGAACCTCCAAATACGGATAATGTGATTTCTAAAAGTGCTTAGTATTAATCTGTGCAGTTTCATTCTGTTGGGTTCCCAGCCATGAGTCTGGAAGTGTGGCTGGAAAATAACGGCTTGGGTTTCTCTCTTCATCCAGCTGCTTCCAGTGTTTCCCCTCTCCTCATCCTTTTCCTCATCTGAACAGCAGAGTATCCAGCTCTCCTGGCCACTCCTGTCACTCACCTCCCTCTCCTGGCAGTGGCAGTGGGTGTCAGGGCTGTGTCCTGCTCTTATCCCCTACTATCCCATGCTTTCACTTCTGCCCTGTTAATCCAACCAACCCCTTGCACACTGGTTTCATGACTTTTGCCTCTTCTGTTTGCAGTTTTAATTCACTTCTTTCATTCCTCAAAAATGGTGCCTTCACCAGATGAAGCAGTGAAGTTTGGGTTGAAGTTCTCTTCCCTGACCCTCACCGGTTGTCTTTCATCACTGCTTATTCTTTTAATATAAATACACATCTGTTTACGATTTCTGCAGTGTTTTTACAAATTCCAAGAGGTGTTGTAGTGGAGGTTGTGAACACTGTGGCTTCCAGTTACTTTTACAATTTAAAAAAAGGAAAAGGTAATTAATACTTGGCTGGAAATCACACTTGTAGCAGCATTACATGCATAAAATACTGTCAAGCTACAAAACTACTGTAGCTACTGCAAGATGCCTTTACATGGAGAAAGGGAGAAGGATGCTGAGATACTAAGTTCATTTGAGATGTTAATATTCTATCATTTATTCTCATTTAAAGCTTAGATTTAGTCATTAAATGTAGTTCCTTTCAAAGCACAACTACTTGGATGGATCTAAGTAATCATCTGGTAAAATCCTACTTTACTGTAAAATCCTTGCTTTACTCAGGAAGATAGGGCACATCTCCACCTTTAAACATATCCCTTATTCCAATATAGGCACACATCCCCTTTGGAAATAAAGCAGGAATTCAAGACTTGTCGGTTCAGTTTAGCAAGATGATCCATGAGACTGTAGATAATTTCAGAGTTAAAAATCTTTAATAAATTGGATAGTTTAGAAATTTACTCTGCTGTAACTGTTGGTAGTAGTGACTACTTAATGGTTACTTTATGACCTATGATAGTAAGTCCAGAATAGTCTAACTTTTGAATTTTTGAGCTCTGATGGTTTCCTCATTGTTCTGTACCTCTCTTTACTTTTGAGTTTTAGAACCTCAATAATGGGGGATGCAGGGGCGGAATCTAAAGGGTCCATAAAGAAAATTTTAGAAGTCTGAAAATACCTCTCCAAAACAATTGTCTCAGGAGAGAAGATCAAGGATTTTATGCAGCCATATCTGGTTCCTCCTTTTTATATTACTTTTTATTTTCTGCTGAAGATTTCTGCAAACACTTGACAGCTTTGCATAAAATATTGGAAAGTAGGAAAGAAAAAATATTGGAAAGTAGGAAAGACAAAGCTGTAGAAAGTGGAGAGTACTTGTTAGTTCATTCCTGGAAAAAAAAATAGAGCTGATCTCCCTTCAGTTTCCTCAGTCAGAAAAAAAAGGAAGGTTACGTTTTAAATAGGTTTACTTAAAAGCCGTGTAATTTCAGCAGGAAGTTTTTTACAGTTGTCTGTGAAATACGAAGTAGTAGAAGAAAGCATTATTCCTTAACTTTGTCATAAGTTAAGTAAAATTTGGAAGCAGTAGTAGTTTTCATAGGAAATAAAACCTCTTGATTTGATGTGTGGAATTAGAGATGTGGTGCATCTTTGGTCTTTGAAGTGAGTATCCTTTATACACGAGGCGAAATAGCCACGGTAATGTACTCTTCCAGAAGGGATAGTAATTTTTTAACCTCTTCTAAATAATCAGCCCTTTCAATCTGGCATGTGGAAAAGTAGTTATGAGTAAAAGTAGTTATATTAAGTGGTTTGGTTATCATGTATTCCACAGTTTAGCAAGAGATTACAGATTTAGTGTAAACCTTCTGCCTTTGTGCCTCCCCCCTCCCCTCCCAACGAGCCGTATTAAGTTGATTCTCGCTGGGCGCCGTAAATGTCTTCTGAAAAATACGTTCATGAGCACCAGTAAGAAACGTGCATTAAATTGATTTAACTGGAGGGTTTCTGCTTGCTAATTTGAATTTGATTAAAATCAGTCGACCCCGGTAGATTTATGGCACGAAGTTAAGGAACTCGCACAAGTGTCGGGGGGACGGGGCCCTTCGCGCGTCACCGCAGGGCCGGAGCTGCTCAACCAGAGCTCAACCAGCTTCTCATCCTGTGGTGGGAGAGTTCCTAGGGTCCACTGATGTGTTACTGAGGTGTAACACCGTTACGGGTATTAATAGTGGTCGTATTAATTTCCAGAGATTGATTTTTGCAATTCCTGAAGCGCAGAAGTGGAGTATAAAGGAGGCAGGAGTGCCGAGTGTAGCAGTTGAGTGTGCTGTGGTGTGTTCCAAATTCTTGTACACACTCTGTCCGTGAAAGGCTAACTGTAACATTTCTGTAAGAAAGCAATTGCAATCCCTAAAAGAAAATTCCTTAAACTGGCCACGTGACCACAGTACTTAAGGCACATCTGTAAATATCTAAGAAATCAACAACTACTCTAAATAACTTCAAAAGTCAAAATAGTACAGTAGGCCGACGTTCTCTGTGCTTGTACTCAATTTTTCTGTCTCTTCACAAAAAGACAGTGTCCAGTCTTCATCTTCCCATACCTTTGGAATCAAGTGTGGACAATGTACAAGTAAGAATATCATAAATAAAATGGATGTTTTGGAAGTCAAGGAATTTTCATAGAGTCTACACCTTTAATTATTTGGTGAACATAACAACATTAACACCTTTTTTCTGAGACAGAAAAGGTTCGTTTACTTGCTTTTTCTTTATTCAGTAGCAGGTATCAAAGGCAGTAGATGAGCATATTGAAATACAATTAATTTACCTAAAAAATTTTCCATGAAAAAATTTCTAAATTTTCAAGTACTTGTAGAACTCTGAACTGAACCTGTATGTGTTTTTTAGAGCATGTTTGCCAGGTGATACCTTGTTTCTCACTGTATCCAGCCTGCTGAAAAGTACAGTCTGATGGATATTAAAAATAAAGACAGTTGAATACAGTTGTTTTATAAAGCTACAATAATGATACTGTAATTAAAAAGGGCATGAGGTTAAGTTTGTGTTAGCCTGCTTTCCTGTTTCCCAAGGAAAATGTTTCCCATTTCACCCAGTCTCCAACAGATACTGTTTAAAGTGGGTTTTTCATCTGAGCTTTGAACTTCAAGGTTTTCAAATTTTGGACTTCGAGGTTTTCAAATTTTTTTGGTGATTTCAACAGCTAAAGCAATTGAAAACCCTAAGAATTTGGTTTTGAATAACTCTTGGGCCAAGAACCGGAGTCCTCAAGAAATACTATGACAATGTGACATTGAAGATAAACATCAGGGGAGGGAGCAGTAGTATTGTGTGTGTGTAAGGTAATTTTTTATTGGTAACAGATGAACTAATACATTTCCATGATCAATTGGTTTACTTTTTAACATTCACAGTAACTGCAAAGCATCATATTATATGAAGTGATATATGATGTAAAGTGATATAAATTCCAGACAGTCTTTAGTAATGGAGGACAGTTAGCAAATTACTTCTAGTACAGGTATAATAAAGGAAGAATAGCTTGGGCATATATCTCTAACCTTCTTCCTTTTCCCTTGCCTCTGTTGGACTTGGGAAAAGATGCTTTATTGTTTTTATGAAGTCCTATTAAATAATAACGTGTTAGTAAAAATTGTTTTTGGACACGGTGCTCGGGATGAGTGCTCAGCCAAAAGCTATTTTTGTGGAAGTATTTTTCTGCTTAAAATTGTTACCCATATGCAGCTGGGAAGATTGAAATGCATCCAGTAACGTGGCTGAGAGCGTTGCTCGGGCGGTGGGTGTGAGTGACACGGAGATAATTTGCACAGCTTTTGAGAAGTGATACCACAGGAGACACGGAGGGGCTCTAACATGGCTGCACGGAGGGGGAGATGAGCAGTAGTTCAGAGTGAGGAGAAGGAGGTAGGTCGAGTAGAAAACAGGCCTGTCTGCTTTCATTACGGAGCTCGTGTGTGGTGGCGGCTGAGATAACCCAGAAATGTAGGGCTGGATGGGAAAAGGGGAGGAGACCAGAAATGTCCGTCATGTGTCACCTCCCTCAACACCAGAGCAAACCCCTGGCTCTGCTGAGGGAGCTACTCTGGGAGGAGATGGAGCAGCACCACAAGCAACAATGTGGTGACCAAGAGAGAGGGAAGAGACAGAAAAAAGAGCGTGGCCAGTTGATGTCTGAAGGGTTAACGGAGGACATTCGAGTGCCCCCTCTGAACTTCAGTCCTCTGTGTCTGGGATGGCTGAACAGGGTCTGAAACAGCTGCAGAGAGGAAACCTCATTGGTTGTCTTGGAGAGGAAAGAAGGGCATGGGAAGTTGAACCAAGACTGGGTTTTTGCTAGAAACAAGCGTTCTTGGCTTTTGATCAGCGAGCTGGAGAGTAGGAAAAGAGAGTCAGTCAGAGCAGGTACATAACAAATTCAGATGAAATGGGATCACTGGGATTGGAAAAAAAAATAAAGGGGGAGGATTAGAGTAAAATACCTGAGGTTGAGGATTTTTCATAGTGTAGATGTAGTCTGCTAAAGGCATTAGATGGCAATAGAGGAAAAAACCCAGCAGAGGAAGGAGCAAATAAGTTCAGAAAGCTTGGAGACCAAAATGGAGACAAATAGATAAACACAGAAATGTGTTTTAATTAGTAGGTCCCCTACAATGTAGTCAACACTAGTTACATGAAATTATATCTTTCTAATATAAAATAAAGATTTTAAATTTGCCACATCTATAGGAAAGGAGTTAAAAGCTAAACCCATCAGATGAGGTTTTGGTACAACAAAGGAGAAGTGTGACCAATTTTGTGGGAGTGTTTTCTCAACGTTCTTGGCAGGAGAGAAGCCAGTATTCCTAGTTCTGCTGTGGGCAATTGGTCAGTAATGTTTCCATGTATTTGTAAGAAGCTGATCTGAGGAGGTGTGGTCTTTGTGGCCAATCCAAGCATCTGACAGTTATCTATTTAGAATACAATGACTAAATGCAATGACCAAATGTTTTTGGTTTTGTTTCAACCTTAGACTTTTGTCATCTTCAGTTGGGGAGATAGAAAAGGGGTCCCTAAGAGATGAACCTTTATGGATCACCACTGTACTTCAGCCATATTTTCAGCAAGTGTGAAGTTCAGTCTCGAATACAGAGGAGAAGTGGTCCTTTTACATTTTGGATTTTATCAAGTACACATGATATTAGCACTCTCTTCTTTCCTTTCCAAAATTATTTATAAACTAAGTCAGAGAAATTCATTTAATCAGAAATCTACTTAAACACTTGTAGAACAGATGTTCTAAGTTTCAGTGCCCCAACTGGTGTCAGTATAAAGGGTGGTTACAGCTCCAGGATAAGGGATATCTTGGTTTATAACACACTTATCAGCTGATAGGCATGATTATATTGCAACTACCTCATTTTAAATGCTGATTCCTGTTTGTCCATCACTTAGACTGAGCAATTTAAAATATCCAAAAAGATTATTGGTGTTGAATTAAAGCTACAGGACGATGGAGCTTTGAGGGTTCCTTTTCAGTAGACGTTTGAACCACAAGTCAGAGTGTTCAGCTCAGAGCAAATGGTAAAGAAAATGTGTTACTATTTTAATTATTATTGCCTGTTAAACACGGGATTTCTTGCAGCCATGTCCTTGAATAACCATTTCTTAACTAAAATGACACAATTCTGTAACCAGTGATCCGTGACTTTAAATATTTGGAAGGGCTATTGATTCGCTGAACTGGAAGAAATTAAAGATGTTGAAGCATATTTTCAAAAGTAAAATTACATGTAATATAAATTATATTTGATCATGTATATTTTATTTACCATTTAAGTCACAAAAAAAGCTCGGCACACGTAATGCAGCATTCAGTTTATCTGCAATAGCCTTAACTAAACAGTGGTGGCTTTGTTTAAACCAGCTCTGCGTGGTGGTACCAGAGCTCCCAGCACCTCCAGCACCTCCTCTTGCTCCCGTGTCGTGGTCCTCTGCAGGTACCTGTCTCTGTTTGTGGTAGGTAAATTGCCCATAAGACCAACGATTCCATCAGCAAATTATCCAGAAAATGCCGTCGGTGCTCGTGGTGACATTTGTGCCACCGGTGGTTCCAGGGGCTGATTAAATTGGCAGCTTCCTCTTGTGCCCGGCGCCGTCGTCCCCCTTCCTTTGGCACCTCAGCCCAGACCTTCTCCTTTCCTCTGTCCTTCTAACTGAATGTCAAATGCGTTATTGATTGCTGCTCTCCCACCCTCCTCACTTCCACTCCCCTCAACTTTTTCATCTTTTTTATTTTCCCCCCCCCCCCCTCTTTTCCCTTTTGATTGGCAGTATCACCCAGACAAGCAGGAGGCAGATGTGCCGGCAGGAGAAGTGGAGGAGCGCGTGCAGCGGTTCATGGAAGTTGATCAAGCGTGGAAAATTCTAGGGAACGAAGAGACAAAAAAAGAGTATGACCTGCAGCAGCGTGGTAGGTTCCTGCCAAGGAGGGCTGTAGTGGCAGCAGCTCTTTAAATAAGCAGGGTCTGGGAGTGGTAGGTAGATGGTATTTTAAAATGCTGTTTAGTGCTGAACCAAATGTTTCTTTCGCTCTTGTCCTACTTTCAAATGTGGAAATCCATTATTTATAGCTTTTGCTCCACATACATTAGCTACTGAAACCACTGAATGGCTTCCAACAAAACGTTAGGAGGCATTATTCCTAATAGCTTGGATTATTGTGAAATTTATACTGATTGCAGGCCTTAGCCCTTTTTATTTTATGAAGGTAGCTTCATTAATTGTTCTTACTTTCAAGTCTTGTACTCCATTTTGTTGCGGTGTCTTAGATATGCGTTAATCCAAGTGTTCACTGCATGTGGGTTTATAACCACTTCAGAATCATTAGGACTCATTCTTTTTCGTTGTGTGTGTGTGTGTTACAGTAGCTTTCATAATTCATTTGTAGTCTAAACTAGTCCTTTTAAAGCAGGTTTATAAATAATATTCCAATATAACACATTAACTAGGCAGCTCTAGCATGCATTTCTTTTTATACCTCTCAGAAAATAGCTTCTTAAAACAGTGACAGGCTGTTGTGAGAAAGAAAGGGGGGAAATGTAGGTCAGGTCTGTCACACATGGGCTACCATTACATGAAGTGATAGGCTGTCTTTCTGCTCTGGCCTCAGGATAGGAGTCCCTCAGCCTTCCATTAGAACCTTCAATAAATGTATATCCACCCTACATGTTAATGGGGGGAGTCAATAATAGTGTCTTGCCTGTGGGGAAAACACTCGGTCGCACTCGGCAGCAACACACTCGGCTCCAGCATTGACGTGTAGCCACCACCACTTCTGAATGTGTCTGATAAAAGCCCACTGTCTCTGCAGCTTGTTATTGAATTCTCTGCCATTGTCCATTGGCACACCATCAGACCTTTCTCTCTTGTGCTGATTTTTTAACTCCCCTGCCGCCGCGCGGGCCGGGCCTCGGAGACACAAAGCCGTAGTCATCCCGCAGATATGCATCGCTGCGGGAGAAAGAGAGGGACACAGAACTGTATATCCACGGGAGGAATCCTCCAGTTAAATCATCTTGCACTTCAGGCTTCCTGTGGGTTTGGGAAAAGAGGGGGGGCAGGGCCGAAAACAGAGTCGTCGAATAAATATTTTAGAAGAACGGGAAAAAAATTGGATCTTGTGCTAATTTGTTACGTGAACAGCGTTAAGATCAGACTTGGATAATTTTTTTCATCTCAGTTATTTTTCATCTCTTTGATGCCAGAACAGGAATTCCTCCTGCCCAGTGCTCTCATCCTGTTGTACTCTTAGCATTGTAATGTTGGCTGTGTCTTGTTTTCACAAATTGTACATGCACGGGAAAAAAGAAATTAGAGATTAAGTGAGGAGTCTTTTCTGTATCCAGTGAGTTTTACCTAAAGCTTAAATCCAGACTGTGAAGTTCCATTTTGCTTGGGTCAGGTTAATCCACTGAAGTAGAGCTACATCAAGATTTTAATCAATTAGTTTGTTTTCCCTTGGAATTTAAGGACATTGCTACAAATTAGTTTTGACAAAACTTATTCTAGAGTAACTTGAAGATTATCAATAGTTTCTGAGATTCTTTTGCATCCAGATGAGCTCTTCAAAAAACCATCTCAAGATTCTGGATAAGAGACTTAGTTAATAGTCTCTTACAGAAATAAAGAGAACAAATTGTACCTTTATTTTTGCCAGTGTTTGGTAATGGGATGGTGATGGGATAGATGTGTTTTATCCCAGAGGGTCCCAGTGTTCCAGACTGAGCCACACATAACATACATGTGCAGCCTCCCTGCATTCTTTCCAGCATGTTCCCTGGCAGCAGAATGATGGTGAAATAAATTCTAGTTCTTTGAATGCCTGTCAAGCTGCTTCTGAAGTCATGATTCTAGACAAATTCTGTAGACACTGCCATAAAAGCTCACAGAAACAAAGGGATGGAGACAGCAGCTAAGGGGAATAGTGATGAGAGAGATAATACAGCAAGTTAGTAAGATGCAAAGGAAGCCTAGGAAGGAGGATCTGAAGGATGCCAGAGTGTGTGTGTGTGGCTGCCCATCAGCAGGAAGCTCTTTGCACTGGAGTCTTTTCCCCATTTCACAGTTTGTTTATTTGTATGTACCTTCTTGTGCTATACTGACTAAATCTTAATTACTTGGCTCAGAAATCCAGTAGCCAGAGAAGTTCCAGTAGCCAGAGAATCCAGGGGTTCTATAGTTTTAAATTTTTTTGTTTGAATTGCTGAGAGTAACAAGTGAATGTGCTTTTATATCTTAATACTGCTTTTCTCTGAAGGTTTCCCAATAATTTCCTAATTTTTTTGTGCCTTCAGGCCACAGTATCAAATGGGAAGGGACAAACCACAAACTGTGTAGAGGTTTGGCTCAAATATTTATCCAGGCATTTCTGATCTGGAAATCTTACGAGAACTGCTTCTTTATATGTGTGAAAACTTTTCCAATTCATTATTTTATCATATAAGAATTATAATGGGGAATCTTGCAGTCCCTGTGAAAAATTTGGAGGGTGAAAAAAAAGCTGTGTAACAATTTACCTATTAAGAATAGACTTTTTTTTTTTTGTCAACAGATTTTCTTCTCAGATTTTTCCATTCTTTGTTCGGTATCCCATTTTAAAAAAGATGAATATGCAGTTAAAATCAAGCTTGGCACTGGTCATTACCAAAAGGTTTTCAGTGAGTGCAAAAAAACCTGTTTTACAGTTTCATATTAGGAGTCATCTGAACCCTGAAAGTTCATACTTTTGGGACACAGTTGGAAAGAAGAAAAACTTCTCACAGAATCAGAGAATCATGTAGGCTGGAAGAGACCATCCTAGGTCATCTAGATCCATCTCCTACTTAAAGCAAGTCCATGGAGCAGTTGCTCAGACCTTCTCCAGCCTGGTTTTTAGTGTCTCCAAGGATGGAGCTTCTCGAGCTGCTCTGGGCAGCCTGTTCCAGTGCTGGAACACCCTCAGAGTAGAAAAACCAAACCCAACCAAAGAAAACCAAACCCCAAACCAGCCAAAACATGTTCTTCTTCTATCAAGGCAGATATAAGGACTCTTCCTGCAGCTTGTGCCTTTCCCTTCTCATCCTTCCTCTGTGCACCTCTGAGAAGTCTCCTCTCCACCCTCCTCTGTAGCAGCTGTGGGGAATGAGATGCCTGTCTTCTTGTGTGATGTGTCCCAGCCCCTGACCGTGCTGGCAGTCCAGTGAACTCACTCCCATATGGCAGGGCTCTGGACTGGGGACACCAAAACTGGACACAGGATTTCAGAGGCAATTTCTTCAGTGGAGTAGAGAGGAAAAAAAAAATCCCTCCCTTGACCTGCTGGCTCTGCTCTTGCTCAGCCGGCCCCGTGTGGGGTTGGCCTTTGCCACAGGAGTGCCCTGCTGACTCCTGTTGAGCCTGAATGTCCATCAGGACCCTCTGGAAAACTGCTTTCCTGCCAGATGTCTCCCGGCCTTTACTGGTGCAGGTTATCCCATCCCAAAAGCAGGACTTAATCTTGGTTGAACCGTTTGATGTCCCTGCCAGCCCATTTCTGTATCCTATTGAGGTACCTCTGAGTAGCAGCCCCACAACTTTTGTGGGGTTTTGTTGACTTATGGACAAAGGAACTGTATCTAAACACTCAGATTTTTAAGATAATAATACGAGTTAATTTTATGTTTTAATTATTAATTATTGAATGATTAACAGAAAGGTCACAAAATTAAATCAATAAAGCAGTGACTTAGATTAATTTCTGATGATTAATGTAGCAAATAATTCAAAGCTAGTGATGGAATTGACACTAAAACCAGTTGCTTTGCATATGATTTTGGGTGGAAAAATTTAAGAATCTAGGGGCTTTTTCCATGTATGGCTCTCGTGAGGTTCTGTGAAGGATAATATGTTTTCACATGCTGATGGACACAGATGTCCATAAATCATAGAAGGCCTGGAAGGGACCTGAAAGACCATGCAGTTCCACCCCCCTGACATGTGCAGGGACACCTTCCACTAGACCAGGTTGCTCAGACCCCCATCCGACCTGGCCTTGGACACTTCCAGGGATGGGGCATCCACAGCTTCTCTGGGCAACCTGTGCCAGGGCCTCACCCCCCTCACAGGGAAGAATTTTTCTAATATCTCATGAAAACCTGCTCTCTCTCAGTTTGAAGCCATTTCCCCTTGTCCTATGGCCTCGTAAAAAGTCCCTCTCCATCTTTCCTGTGGGCTCCAAGGGTTTATAGGGTGGGGGGCAGAGTCACCAGGAGGAGTTTTCACATATCTGCACGTGCCTCCTTTTGATTTTCAGTTTTTAAATTGCACTTCTAGAAAAATATGGTAGATGCAGTTCTCATACGTGAGTAACATTCCAGGGTAATTTTCCTTTTGCTCTTGTGTAATTTTTTAGGCATAAGGAATTGCAGGAATAACTGGAATTGCCAGTGTTGCAGCTTGTGCCAGTTGCCCCTGAGAATGGATCTGCTTCCATCCTCTGTATCCTTCCATTAGGCAGCGAGGCACAACAAAAATTTCATAGTTAAGCTAAAATAGCTCATTTTACAGTATCTGATCACTAATCCAGCCTTCTCTGACCACACCAGTGGTTTTTCTGTGTGCTGGGTTATCCTCTGTAAGTGACAGAAGTGTATATTCCTTCTCCAGCCGTGGATTTTACGGCAGTAGACCCTCAGCTGGAGTACAAGCCTTTTAACTCTCTGGAGTTAAATCTCAACTGCTACAAGTGAAGCAATATTTTTTTGGTATTTTTATAGCAAATGTATCTTTTTGTTATGAAAATTCTCAACACATTACTTTGGTTTCATTTTAAATAAATTAATATGTAATTATTTTAAATTAAGTCAAAAGACTCAAATAATTGTTAAAAAACTGAAAAGCCTTTAGAAAAAATTGAGTTCTGAAAACATAGAAGTTTTGAGTACTTGTGGTGATTTTGATGCTGAGAAAATACCATGAATGGTATTTGACTGACTACAAATCTTGAACTTTTTTAATTATTTGTTTGGTTTGAAAAACAAATCCTAAGAATAAAGAGCTAGAAAAAATCTTTCAAGTATTATGACTATTTTTACTATTACCATAAACTGTTAAAGGGCTTAAATTTCCATTTACTGCTTGCAACCCTTTCCCTAAAACTCAGCCTCAAATAGCCCAAGAAATATTTATTGTATCCTCAAGTGAAACTTAAATACCTTTCCTCTTTTACACTTTCTGAATGACCCAGCAAGGGCTCTAGTAAAGCTTTACTGAACCAAGCTGCTAATAGTTATTTAATGTTGTTCTGTAGCCTGAAAGAATCTCAGTAGATTTTCCCTTTTAATCTCTTTGAATTGCAGGCTCATAAACCTCTCTGATGAGCCTGCCAGTGTTTTCTTAGATCCTGCAGTTGAGACAATGGAGCCGCAGAATCCTTTCACCTCTTGTTGTCAGACAAATGCAATAGATGGCAAAGCCGGGCAGGCTGTGCTGCTGGGGAATTAAAGTCCCTTTCAGGAGTTGTGCTGGATGAGCAGGACTCCACATTTTCCCCTGTGTGTTCAGGGATGTGTTTCAGAAGGTACAGCTCTGTGCACGGAGTCGGGCGGCGTGAGCTGGTGTCACCTGTGAGTCACCCCGTAACTCGGTAGTGGTGACAATGCCAGTCTCAAATAACCCTCTCTGGCAAAGGAGTGACAATGGGACACCAGCTTATTTCAGAGAACCCCTAAGGAGGGAGTTGTGGTTGTAATAACAGTGGTGTAGGTGAAATAAGGAAGGGCGCAAGAAATAGGAGTCGCCGTGAGAGCCATTAGGTCGGATGTTCTGCTTGTAAGCTCCCCAAACTCATACTGGGCTGTGCCTCTGCTTTTCAAGAAGTGGCCACATCTGGTTTTTGTTGCCTTAAGGTGTACTAGATTGGGTAATGTATTTACTAGAACTAGAAAATAAAAAAGCTTCGTCCAACTCTGGAAAATATGTTTCTCCTGCTTGAACCAGACGGGTAAATAAATGCAGTGTGCAAAACTGCCTGACAGGAGCAGCTCCTGGATTATGTGTGAAGTCAAGTCAAGAGTACTAATTGAAAATTTATATCTTTTGAGATAACCAGTGAGATTGTCAGACTTCATAGAATCACAGAATATGCTGAGTTGGAAGGGACCCATCAGAATCATTGAGTCCAACTCCTGGCCCTGCACAGGACACCCCAGGAGTCACCCCCTGTGCCTGAGAGTGTTGTCCAAACACTTCTTGAACTCTGTCAGGCTTGGTGCTGTGACCACTGCCCTGGGGAGCCTGTTCAGTGCCCAACCATCCTCTGGGGGAAGAACCTTCTTCTAATACCCAACCTAAACCTCCCCTGACACAACTTCAGGCCATTCCCTTGGGTCCTGTCACTGGCCACCACAGAGCAGAGATCAGTGCCTGCCCCTCCTCTGTCCCTCACAAGGAAGTTGTAACTGCAATGAGGTCTCCCCTCAGTCTCCTCCAGGCTGAACACACCAGGTGCCCTCAGCCACTCCTCATATGGCATCTCCTCCAGACTCTTCACCATATTTGTTCCCCTGCTGTGGACACTCTCTAATAGCTCTGTGTCTTTCTTATGTTTTGGTGCCCAAAGCTAAACACAGGATCCCAGGTGAGGCCACCCCAGTGCAGAGCAGAGCAGGACAGTCACCCCCTTTGACTGGCTGGTGATGCTGTGCCTGATGCCCCCCAGGACTTGACCATCGGATGAGGAATAACAGTCTCTGTTCAGACTGGGAATTGTGAGAAGGATTAATTTTGCCTGTTGGGTTAGGGGTTTTTTATTTTCAAAATTACAATGGCAGTGATGAATTAGAAAAGCTTTGTTGATTTTCTGTTCCCTGGGCTTCATATTGTATCATGTTTGGAATAGAAGAGAGAGCAAACTTTTCCTCAGCCACCTTCTTCATTACTTAAAGGGTAATTTAAGTAATGATCCTAAAGGTCTTTTCCAACAGAAATGATTCTGTGGTTCTGTGATTCACAAGTTACTTTACCTGAAGTATGTTGTCCTCATGAATTTGCATTGCAACCAGTTCTCTTCATGCTGGCACAGGGACCACCTGCCCTTTCTGTATTTTCTCCCAGCAAGGCATGACCCAGACCTCCACCACCAACCCCATAAAAGTTGTTCTGAGTGAAATCCTTCATGAATTCCAAATAGGAAACCCTGGGAGGTTTCCTACCCTAGCCAAGGTAAGTAGGTAGGTAGGCAGGCAAACTTCATTTTGATCTCTGCTTTTTTATTGTTTTCTTCCTCAAAGAAAAGGAGGAGAAATGTGCTTTTTCCAAGGCCTGGTGGAGGAAAGGCCTCAGACTGGTTTTGTGGGTGTTTTCAGGATATCCACCATTCCAGCCTTCCTGTTCTGTAGCTCATACCAGGCAAACTCCCAGAAATATTTAGCATGAGATAAGACCATCTGACCCTTTATTGTACTTTGAACATCTCATGCAGTTAATTAATATTCTGATCAGGTGTAAGGAAAATGTTGCTCCACATAACTGCTGGATGTTCCTGTTTTCTTTCATCATTACACCCCTGCTTTTCCCCCTTTCTTTTGACAGCAGTAAAGTTTTGGGTCTGAGTGGGTTAATTTTCTTTTCACTGTGACTTTTTCCTTACAGGTGTTCAGCAAAGGTAAATCAAAGAGGCTGTACTAATTCTGCCATTATTTCCAATGTGTCTCATTTGTTTTAATCACCTTCATCAAAACCAATTTAGATGAGGCTCGTTCTCAAGGATATGTAATGTACATCTCAGTTGAAAATAGAACAGTCAGTTGGTTTTTGGTGATGAAGAAGGAAACACTCCATTTCCTGATCAGACAAAAGTTGGAGATGGGCATTTTTTTTGGGCTGTTATTGGAGGAGGGGGCTGCAAAGTCCCTTAGTTCTACCTTTCTGCCCAGAGCAAAGTTACACAGAAGCAGCTGGGAAGCATTTAGAATCCTCTACAATGTAATGATGAGGTTGGAAAAATCTCTTGGGAATTAAAATAACATAACCTGGGCCTCTGACTTTTTCAGCAAGTGCTCAATAAGTAGTTCTGGAATAAATTCTTTCACTGCCAGCTTTTCCTAGAAAGCTGTAGAAAACCCTGGATGCTCTCGAACGCTCCATGACATTAAACTCTAAATGGGCTTAAAAACTCACTGATCCAGGAGAGGGAACACCTTCCTCCTCAATAACAACCTCATTTAAACCTCAGATGAGCACCAAGCTCCTGAGTCTTGCCAGACCTGAGGCATTTCTGTGGATGTGCTGAAGATCAGCTCTTTAAACTACAGCATTGGGGGAGCTGGAGCTTTCAGGTGCCAGGCAGCAGCTGGGAGGGTCTGTGTAGTAAGTTGTAAGGGGTTTATGTCTTTTACTTTTTAAATTTTACCTTTTATGGCTTCACTTGTAACTCTGTTGACAAGATCTCACATTATCAAGCTAAAGAACTTATTGTGAACTTTGTAGGTGACATATGAGTGTGCTGATAAATGGAAAAAAAAACCCAATTTGTATTGCACACTTTGCATTTCATGCTGTGAGTTGCATTGTACACTTCCCATTTCAATGTTGGAAGGATCTAGGGGATCAAGTGGCAGCAGATCTCACAGGTGCAGCCCAGAACTGACCTTCTCTCTGTGCTGAGAGACTTTTATTAGAGAAGAACACTTGGACTAGTCTTCCCCTACAAGTGTTTTTCATTTATCTTTTGTAAGGAGTATCTTTTTGCAGGAATCTCAGTGCTGTTCTCATACACAACATTCACTTGGTGCTTATTGGAGGTTTTCATGTGGCTTCTCCTTCTTAAAGAAAAGAATGAGTTGCCTAAGGAGGCTGTGGAGATGTTTAAAATGTGACTGGATGTGGTCCATCCCAGGAAACCTGTTCCAGCTGCCCCTGCCTGTGCAGGAGGGTTGGAGTGGGTGATCCTGAGAGGTCCCTTCTGACCTCAGCCATTCCATGAATTAGTAAAAACTGCAGGTAAGGAGACATTTCAGCTCATGGAACTGGAGTTACAGGCCAGGCTTTTGAAGGGCATTGACATCCCAACAGAAGTTTGCCCCTAATTTCACAGTATTGGGAAGTGCAAAAGTACTGGTTTCAGTGTCCTAATTCAGTGATACATCATCACCATTTACTTCTCCTGGCTACAAGAGGACATTTTCCAGCCTGTGCAGACACATGGAAACTAAAAGTTTAGAGAACTGCATTTTTAACTGATACTGTGTCTGGGTGTGACTCTCTAGCAGGGACCAGATTGACTCTCAGCTATATAAAACTATTAATTTATGAGAAAGAAATAAGGACCTGTATGTTGGCAGGATTGAACACTGTCATGTTTGCTTTATAGCAGATAACCTGACAAAAGAATGGCCACTTCATGAACAAGTTTACCTTGAGGACATGTCCTGGAATGAAGGTATGAATGTGCCTTACTCTCCTTCCAGTGCCTTTCACTGTCACTGCAAATGGTTTCTGTTTTTTCTGTACCTTACAACATTGTTGTCTTACTGTAAGTTCTGCTTTCTCTGGATTTCCTCTGATAAAGCTGTTTTGCTCTCTGAGATGACCTGAATTGGAACTTAACTTCCTGTGACACTTGTTTTACATTCCTGCTCCATCTCTTCCCCCCACCCTCACCTGCAGTACCACTTTTCACCCCTTGTAGTATAATTGAGTCATTAGATTCTTCCCAAGCCCCTTGTGCATCTTCTTGCTCTTTCTGTGATGGTAGAATGCAGGTGTTTCTATACAGGTTCTTTTTTATCTGACAGTGTGTTATTTCCCTCCTTTTTATTACTCTGGCTTTTCTCATTTACTTGCTTTTGGAATGAAGGGCTGATTTTTTGTCTTTCACTTTTTGGTTGGTTTGTTGGTTGGGTTTTTTTATTTTGGTTTTTTGGTTTTTTGGGTGTTGGTTTTTTTTTTTTTTACTTTTAAGCTGTGAGGGAAAAAATCTGCTCTACTTTCCTCTGTTCTGTGTTGTTCCCTGGGTTAGCAATCTGTTTTGAAAGCATCTTTGGTCTGTCATAGGTATGACACCCCTTAGTTTTTATTTCTAATATCTGTCTCTCTGATGTGCACCTTGTTATCACTGAGGGTTCTTTTAAAGAGACTGCACTGACCCTGGTTGTTTGGTGTAACATTTTAAGGGTACAGTAACTTTTTGAGCTACAGATGGTAGCACAGGTACTGGTATTTACAGTCCAGCAGTGGGAGGTTATTTGTAACTAAGAGCAGCTTCGTGAACAAAATCCAAAATAAATTCTTGATTCTTCTCAAGCACTAAAGGCTTTTTTGTTTCCTTTTTTGGCAGATGAACAACTCTACACTCTCTCCTGTCGATGTGGTGGGAATTACAGTGTCTTCAAGAGCGAAACCAAAGATGTGTCTCTGGTTTGTTGTGACACATGTTCACTTGTTATCGAGATCCTTCAGTGATTGTTTAAATGAAGCTCATTAACTGTTACAAACTTTTCAAAAGCCTGGACAAACAAGTGGCAGCATCTGCTGAGGAAATCTATGTTAAAGAAAAGGGGGGCACTACAGGAACAAGGCTTAAAACTGTCAAGTCCCCCTTTGCTGACACAGCCCTGCAGACATGAAGGTTGGCTGTTTTTATCTTCTGAAGCCAAAGAGCTCGTCACTAAACACCTCCAAAGCAGAACACCGAGTTGTTTACCACTGGAATGTATCTCCTGATCTAAACAATGTTTCTTTTCCAGCAAACAACAAAGTAGATCTTTCCATTTCAGCCTCTATCAGCTGTCCCTTGGGCCCTTCCTCTGAGGTTAAATCCTTTCGGCAGCTCAGATGACAAAATCAGGAGGCATAAACGTGAGAATGCTTTGAAGATAATGAAGAGCAAGGTGCAGGAATGGGAAACAGGAACATGTTCTATTTATAAGCTAAATATTTAACCTCATTAAATCCCCTCAAGGACTGAAGCCAGGAAAGAGGGGCAGAGGCTCACACATGGGCTGGTTGTCCCAGTGCTGAGGAGCAGGTCCAGTGGCTCTGCATCCACATCACCTTGTCAGCTTGGAGCAGAGCACACTTTGGATTGAGTCTCTCCCTCATCTGAACAAATGGAACCAGGAAGTTGTGCTCTGACCCTACTGGACATTCAATCCACTGGACAGGGAAAACCCTACAAACCACCTGTGAGTGACCAGCAGATCCAGAATGCCCCTGGTGTTCAGTTCCAGTCCTGGCATGCTGATGTAGGGAGAGTCTGTGTGGGGCTCTGGCTGGGTGACAACACTGTGCCTTCTTCATCCCTTGGTAACAGTCAGTGCTGACCTTGGCTTGTAGTAAAAACCCAAAGCTTTCTAATAAACCCAAGCACTGACTGTGACTCACCAGGGAAAGCAAGAAGCCTGTCATTTTTGGTGATGACAGCACTGTATCATTCCCACTTTCAAGTTAAGATGTAATCTCAGAAAGAGACGTCTTTGTCAAGTAATATCTGTGTTTATTCTAAACAAAAATAGTTCCGTCAATTTTAGTAGAAAATATTACGAAAACCGGCAAGAGTAACTTAAATCTTTTAATCATCAAGAAATCTGTGGCCATTGGGGCTTGCACGGAGAAATCCAAAGTCATTCAGAGGCCAAAGCTGTAAAATAAAATACAAGAGATTTTAATCACAACTCCAAAGTTCAGTGTTTTCATTTGTTAGTGTTGTTATTGTTTCATTAACAGCGTATTTTTTCATCTCTTTGGTTGACAGGGTAAAGAACTTTCCTCACCCGCATGTTTCTCTTATGGGGAGTAGTAAATACTGTATTTCACAGGGAATCATTCCAGAGTGGCCAGGCACAACACTCATTTATACAGGGCATGCTTTGCTATGGAGAGCCTCACAAATTTCGTTGCTGTTTTCAGCCTTGGAAATAAATATGTTCCTAAAAAATATCTTTCAAATTCAAAGTTTTCTAGCTTGTAAACTTCTTCATGACTTAAAAGACAAGGTATATATTCTTTGATCCATCTGGGTGACAAAAGAACACCGTGCACATGGTCCTCCCCTTTGTGAGGTGGACATTTGTATTTTCAAGATGAGCCTTTGAACTGCAAACACCAAATATTGGGAAAAACATATCTATAGGCAAGTTTATACCATGCAAAGAGGTATAAAGGGGTGGAGGCCCTGCCACCATCAGGGCTCTTGACCAAGGGCCTCCTCTGAGAAGGGGACAGTTATTTACCAAAGAGCACAACTCATGGCCAAGCACAAGTGTCAGAGAATGATGCTGACCAACAACAAAACAACTTCTCTCCAAAATAACTGTATAGCTGTTCATAATACTGAGGGCTCCCAGGAGTACCTGGCTCTGGACGTTCACTAATTACATGTAGGATGGTCTTGGATGCAAAAAAAAGTAATAGGAAACCAAGGACATTCTTTTACACTTTGTCCTTTGTCTCCCTTGACTGCCTGTGTCTCTTCACACCCCCTTTCAAAGATGGCACGAGGGGATCAGCAGGAAGAAGGGAAAGATGCTGCTGAAGAATGAATGCCCTCTGTGGCTCTAATCCCATAAAAATTTCACAGCCCCTGCCCAAGGTGAAGGGGCCTAGACAGAGAAGGATGATGCACTACCTTGTTCCCACAGCATCTGTCAGTCTTATGTTTATCTTGCTCATTTTTCCTTAGAATTTGATCTTGAGGAAGGTACACAGTCACTGTCCAGGAACAGCCACCTACTCTGTGACTGAGTTAATGGAACAGCCCCAGCACAGAAGGACTCTTTGCTGCTTTCTGTGTGAAGAAGGAATTTTCTCCTTTCAAAGAGGAAGCACAGTGCCAAGGTTCAATTATTTCTAACCCTATGATTCATCCCCAGCACTGAAGACCATGACAGAAGGGGCAGAGAGAGAGTTAAGGATGGGAATGGCAGCACAGCATCATTCCTGCTGCCTGGGACTGGGCACTGCTGGAAGCTGCCTGGGCTCGCCTCTGACAGGCCCCTTGCAGCACTGTGCTGAGCTGGACTGGGCCTGGGCCCTGGGGAAGGCAGAAGGATGTGAGTCACACTCAGGACCTCAAGTTCTGTGGATCAGCAAAAGGCTCAAAGCTCCCCTGTGCAAGTACCTTGGAGAATACCCCTGGGTTTGGCACGTGCAGGGAGGGAAGAGCACGAGCAACATCTGCTGATACACAAAACCACAGAGGTAACACCTTCTCTCTGTGCAGATCAGCCAGGGAGCTATTTTAAGGTCCACACAAATCTACAGAGATACAAACCAGCAACAGAAGGATATTTGTGATCTTGGTTAGAAGCAAAGCCATGGAATCCAAGGCTGTCCAGAGGGCCTGTGCTGGCTGCAGGCTGGGTGTCAAGCCTTTGTTTGGCCTCGAAGGCAAACAGAAGTAAAAGGAAATAGAAATATCCCATATTACAAATCTAAGCTGATCTGAGTAAAGGCCTGGAGAAGGAAGTTTGTTGGGCCATTCACTACAGCACAAATCTCCTTTCAGGCAATTCAAATCACACCTATTGCAACTTGACTTTCTTTTAGTGTAAGTAACCAAATTAGCTTTAAATGCTGCTTTGACAATTCAGCTTTAAACTCATCACAGTAATCTTAGTGGTAGAGTTCGAATGAAAATGGTGTTTTATGTACTCTGCCTGCAGGGAGAACTTGAGAAAAAATACTCATGGTTGGAAAAGGGATGGAAATCCTTCCTCTGTGAAACAAAGGCATGCCACTGTGTCGTAATTCCCAAGTCCTTTAAAGTTATGACAGAAGTTGACTGTGACTTGTTCATTCAGACTGGCTATTCCAATTAGCAGCTACTTGCCCTCTTTGGTTTGGCCTGCATAGATAGATTTGATCTGATGGACAGGGCATAAATGGGGCTAACTAGCTCTTTTGAAGATACACTACAGGTCTAGTTTTGACATGGAGCCTAAATCCAGGGAATGCACAGGATATCCTACCTAGGACAGGATGAAGCATGAGCTCTGTCAAATTGGGACTCCCAGGGATTTTACTGAATTTGCAGTTGCTTTGATTTCAGTGGTCCTTTTATGGAATGAACTTGCCTCTTGGAGTGGCACTGGACATGGTGGCATGGAGGGAAAGGAGCAAAGATAATTATTTCCCTGTGGGTTAAATCTGGGGCACCAACAGTGACTGAGAACCTTCTGTCTAAACTTCACAGATAAACATTTGTGTTCTACCAAGGACAGGCTGCCCAGACAAACTTAGGATGGCTAAGCTCACTCTCTTCTGCTGAAATCCATGAAATTACTTCCAAATTAGCCTTGGCTTTGTTTGCATCCGTTCCTAGAAATGTAACAGTGTTGAGAGGCATCTGCTTCTCCAAAATCCACTCCATGATAAAGCCACAAAAGCTTCCATTCTGAAGGCAGTGAAGAAGTGTTTCATGAAGGAGAAGCCAAACCTCCAGACTCTGCACTGAAAGCACACACAGGTTTCTTGGCCAGTGGTCTCCTGATTATCCATCCCCCACCGTGCAGACTGAATTCTGCTGCCTTTCACTGTAATGTTCAATAGCAACACACAGATCACTGTACTCTGATGGGAATTACCATAAGCAACCCAAACTATAAACACTCACTTGAAGAATAAACTCATTTCTGCTTTTGTTAAGCACCATGTACTTAAATCTCATGAAAACATGAATAATCACTACTCTATGCACCATCATAGAACAACGGCAATTAAATCTGGTTAAATCATTATTTTGATTAAGTATCAAGTGATTGCTGACTATCTCTTTTAACAGACAATGTTCTGGAGTCCCAAAGCAGTACTTCAATATGCATTATCTGTGTGTAAGTTCCACTCATTTTAGAGTTTACTTAGGGTTCAGTCCTGACAGTCACTTCAGTAAAGTCTCTCGAACACCTTCCTTGTCAGGGTACAAGCTGGACACAAATCTACTGGTGTGGAGAGATACTGTGACTAATTGTGGCTGTCCCCATACACAGGTTCTTGGTATATACAGTATTTGCCAACAGTCCCCTTACAGTAGCAAACAGTTTTTCTATACCTGTACACCAGTTTGGAGAAATCTTTTTTCAGTCAGATTATTAATACCACATTCTCATTAAGAGGAGCGTCAGCATATTTGCTTTTTTTTTTTTTGCATTTGTATCTTAGCAGTTAATAATCCCAGCTAAAACTTGGGGCCATAAAAATAGCCCCATTTGGAATCAGCATTTTTCCCTCTGGTGTACACAGGAAGGCAAACAGTGCAGGGAAGGGACAGAGAGCCCTCAGTAAACACCAGGGAAGAACTCGAGCAAATGCTGGCCAGGAAGAACAGAGGTCAGACAAAACTTGGCAGCAGGGCTGAGGGGAACATGTTTGAGGTTTACTAAGCAATTACTGATTGTGGTCAATAGCTGCAAGGTTGGTTGTTTGGGTTTTTTTTAGGTTAAGTAAGTCCCAAACTGCGTTCATAAATACTGTAAATTAAGAATATAAGACTGTTAAATTGGAAGGATCCAATCTTCCCTGTGCGTGTGTTAAATGATGGTTTTGTGGATGTGTTGAGAAAACCTTTTTTATTGGTCTGATTGAACAATTTTAAATCCAGCTTTTTAAAAGCAGGTGCATAAGTCTGTGATACATACTCCCTTCTTTCTTAGATTAAACTTTTCATTGAGAGGAAGTTGTATTACTTTCTTCTTTTTGGTAAAAGAGTAAATTAATAATGCAGATAATATGAAAAAGTAATTTAGTGTGACATAAAACTGCAGAATTGTTAAAACAGGAGAAGGAACCGTGGTGGTTTATACAGTGCAATATTCATCACTGTTAAAGCTTTTTCACTTTTTTTAGTTTAAAAAGCAGCAAGGCCAGTCTACATGTCTAAAGTAGGTGTGCAAGTCCCAGAAAGAGGCCCTTTTTTGTTTTTTGGACTGGAGAGCTACACGAACAGTGAGATGCAAATACAAATACAGAGATGCCCTTCTCTACCATTTTGCAGAGGCAAGAATCAAACTAAGGATGGAATATACATCTGTGCAGTAGGGTGTTTGTGTTTTTATCAGGTTTGGATTTGCTTGTGAAATAATTCACTCAGCTTTCAGAGCAGTGAGTGCTCAGGGTGCTGCTCACAAGTCCTCCCTCCAAAAAACCCCGTCGTCGTTGAGTTATCCTTTCACAGCAAGTGGCTGGTGTGTCCATGCTTTCCTCCACATCTGCTTTGGCCAGGCAGTTAAGGAGGCAACTGTCAATACCTGACACCCAGCCATTAAAAATGTACTAATGCACCTATTTTTAGATACTATAAATATATATATACCTTAAGACAAATGCGTCCTCTTATCAGTCCGTAAGGAACGGGGCCATAGCACCTGGAATCTGTAGAATTCCTGAGATTATCACCTTCTAACCAAACATGTCCTTTAGGCACCTATGGTTAAGCAAGATTGAAATGTAATCAGAAAACAGAACAGAATGGCATTAAGCACAGTTTGCCTTACACCACCGTATTTTCTGATTTCTGAGCTCTGTATTTCATGACTGTGTAATGAACTAATTTTTTAGCGAATCCAGTAAGACACACTGCCAGATTTGGAGGGATGAGAAGGAGTGCTCCAAAGTATCTCTTCTATCATGTGCTCGAAAACCAATGATTTGCAACAAAAAATCCAAAATGAAGATGTAAGAGGTTAGACCAATGTGACAGGGTCATTAATTTAATAGACTTCAAAAGAGGTCATTAGGATGTTGACTGAAAATCTGCCCTCCTGTCGCAGTAACAGCATGAACAGGGCAGCCACACACTCATCAACATCCTGGGGCCAGCACCAAGGCTAGACCTGTTAGTAGATTCATGATGAACTAACTGGTAATTGATTGTGACATCAATTACGAATAATCTCATCATTTTATCGGAGTAGGCTTGTCAAAGTTCTAATTAAGATCACAGTTCATTCTATGTGCAGGCAGAATCCACAACACATTATATTGCAATAATGATGATCACAAAACAGCAAATCCCTTTTTATAATTTGAAAATTAATGATGGTGACCTTATACTATATGACAAAGACCTTTCATTGCCCATATATATTATGCATTAACTATATTACATACCATAGATTCATGGCATTCACTGGCTGACTCAATGACAAAATGAGAAATAGCAACAGAGCTGTATTAGTTACCTAAATGAGAGTATAAAGCTTTCAGATGTGAAAACGTTGCTCTTATAAGTCTTAAACTAAAATTTCTGATTGGAAGGGAAAACACTATTTTGTCATGTTTTCTTGAAAACATTTCAGATGCAAATAACCTCTTATAAATTACCAAATAAAATCCATAATAATTCTAATTGGGTTTTGTTTCTAAAATTCTAAACCAGGCTGATAATTTAAAAGAAGCAACATAATCTAGATAATATTTAATATGGACTTTAAATTAACATACATTTTTCCAAAACCACGTATGTACTTGAAACATTATTAATACCACAATTCAGAGAAAAAAATATGGAAACTAGCTAAATAAATAAATTATTTCAAATGAAACTGAGTTTGAGCAGTATAAACATGAATGTTTTAGAATTAAGCCACACAGACTCATAAATACAACAGTCTACATAAAGAGAATCCATGGATAAGAGACTAAACAAAATGAAATGCCACTCTGGGTGTAAAGTCTGGTTGTAAAAACCCAGGCCCTCCATTTGAGGAAAATGTAGTTGGAGTGTGATTTGTACTCAGAGGTGTCTGGCCAGGGAACACTTCTTGGGAACCTTGTCTTTAATGAGCCTTTTAGGCTCCTGCTTAGCCCTGCTCCCACGTGGTGTTACCAGCCCAGGATCCAAGGATGGAACACTATTCCCAGAGCCCCTTTGCTGAGCCGTGGCAAATGTATAAGCTATGGATTGAGAACCAGTGGTTTGTCCCTGATAGTGGCAAAATGGGATACTGACCATGGAAAGCACAAGTGAGCCTGTCCATCTCCTCCCTGTATTTCTCTGGGAGCCAGGAAAGGTGCTTCAGGCCTGTCAGAGGGCACAAACCTCCTCATTTTAGAATCTACAGTGGAGCTGTAGACCAGCAATATGTCTAAACCCTTTTGAAACCTACTGGTCTCCTTCCAGAGTGTCCTGTATAAAGGAAGGCCACCTCCTTTGTTTTAAACTGATCCACTAGTTCAATCAAGCTCCTTTGCTTCTTGTTCTGCCACTCCTTCCATACAGGAATTCCAGATTCAGCTTGTCTGTCACCTTTGTTATTTTGTAGGCTTATCAGATTGCTGGCACATGCATGGAAGGCCTTCCTCTGGGAAGACCAGCTGGTTTCAGCTTCATGAATTTGGCCCTCCTCCCACCCAAGCAGATTTGCAAACAAAAAAACCCAACCAGAAGTCAACTCAAAATAAATAAAATTTAAAAAGACTCTATCCAGAGTCAAAGGAACTGTGTGGAATATACATCTCATCACACATGGACATATATTTTTGGTAGGTCTCTGTTTGAGAATGTACTGACTCCCATTTTCCTCCAAAATTCCATGGTACACAGCCTACCTAGGATGTCCAGCAGGTTAGCTGGATATTCATCTTCACTTATTTGCAGTGTCCCCACCCTGTGTCCACACCTTACATGAGTGTGTTTTTCAGGTGTATATCACAACACAGAGCAGTGTCCTGACCCCTCTGGTGCCCAGCATCTACTGGAATTCCAAGCCATCTATCAAACTACTGGCACTGGGAAAGACTATCCCAGCAAACACACACACAGGAGAAGCAGGAATTACTATGAAAGGGAGAGGTTTTTTCGTTAAATATAAAAGGTAAACCAAGGTTAACATTTCATGTTACTGAAAAAGCATCACTTCTGTTCCACTCCCAGCTGTACTGGTTCCTCTGCTTTCTCACTTCCCCAAATTCACAGGCAGAATGTGAAGCTCATCTTTTATTACCTAAAGTAAAGACCCACTCTTAACTCAGGTATATCCAAACACTTCCTAGAACATTTCCCATTTTTCTGCCGTGCTCCAAAAGTATGAAAAATACAATAAATTCCTTTTGCCAGCAATGGCAGAACACTACTTCCAACACTAGGAAAAATTACTTGTCTACACAAGATGTTCACAGTTTGCATTCCAGGTAGAACATTTGCAGTAAAGTATCTTCCTACATCCTGAAATTCACCACTTAAGGTAACTTTTTCTCCATGGAAGGTATGACAGGCCCCTATACCTCCAAATTTGTCATTTAGGGCACTGTCACAATGTATGATCCATCTAGAGATAATGCACTGTAATACCTTTGTGTGGTGTCTGTCCACCATCTAGGCACTTCACTACAACCTGGAATTAAGACAAGCAATAAAAATTACAAGAATTACGGGAAAATGTAAAACCAAATACCAGTGACAAACCATAACAATTAAAAAAAAATCTCAAACAAAAGTTGTTTAAACCCCTCTGAAATAAAGACTAAAGCCAGAATCCTTTAAGGCTTTATGCCCCAAGCCATTCTACACCATATCACTGATCTCAGTGGAATTACTCACATGGAATAAAGTTCAGTTGGAGTATCAACCTTTGCAGAATCAGGACTCAATCTAAAACACTGCAAAGCTGTGCAAGCCCAGCTGGAACAAGATACATTAACCAAAGAAAAAAATGAACTGCTGAAAACCTGTATTTTTAGTAAGAGTATATAAATGACACACCAATAGGCTGCTGCTGCCAAAAACCCAAGGCAAAGGGAAAGCCACTTGTGTGACAATTCACAGCCTTGCATTTTGGTATCTACAGGACATGGACAAAATTATTTGTATCCAAGGAGTACAACTGAAAGCACAGCTGCCACTACTGCACACAGAGGGACTGTGGATACAAAAACACAGTGACAAATGGGAGAAGCATTAACTTGGGCTGGGCAATGTTTCTGCTCTCCCCCACACACAGGCCAGAACTAAGATGTGAAAAGTCTCACAAGCCCAACAACTGAATTCTCACAAGAGCAGTGGGTCACATGCAGAACCAGCAAGTCCTCAGCAGGGCAGGTTCATGCAAAAAGCTACCTCTGATTGTCTGCAGACTCCTCCCTTTGCCTGAGCAACCCCTGTGCCTCTGGTTTTGTGCAGATTATCCGAGGATTTATTTCCAAGGAGCAGCAGTTCTCAGGCAGAACCGGTTGTCTGCGGGGCAGCTTATACGTGTGGGAATAAAAGACACCATCAGACAGGACTCTCCCCTTCTCCCTTCCCAGACTCCAGCACAGGAGCAGACAGACCAGGAGAGCAAGACTGTCCCTGAGAACAACTGAGCTTGAAGCAGCAGCTTCAGATAAATAAATGTCTTTCACCTCAGATAAATAAACATCTTTCCCTGCGACAAACTGGCTAAATTTGCAGAGCTGTTGGAATTTACTCAGTTAAAGTGGCAAGACTGAAGTACATGGCAGGTATTTGATGCACACTTAAAGCATGAAACATTAATGAAATGGGGAAGGGGAATCACCAAATAATTATACTCTTCTGGTAGCTTTACATGACACCAAACTTTTTTCTTTGATTACTCTCACTGTCTTCAAACCCAAAAGACGAGAACCCTGCACTGCATTAACTGGCATACTAGAAAACTAATATACTGCAAACAAAATTAACAGATTAAATTATCTGCCTCAAAAATACCCCCAAACCCAACTAAGCGAAGACGGGCTTCTGTGGTTTGGGGGTTTTGTTTTGGTGCAGTTTTTGTTTGTGATTTCTGGGGACGTATAAACAGGAATCTCTTGCAATCTCAAAGCACATCAGCGCCTACGGTCAGCTGGGAGCAGATGAAGTCTGAACTTTCCTAAGGTCACAGGTATTCACATCACCTCCAGCAATATCAAAAGTTTCAAACTTAAGAAGAACTTTAAATCATTGCCATCTTTTCTTTTCAGTTCAGAGGCTTCCTTCTTGAGCTACGATAAGAACTAATCTCAGTGCTGGACAAAAGAATAAAGTCTGCAAGTTCTCATCTATCCCTACTAAGGTCTATTTAAGTGCCTCCTCCTTTGGTACAAACAACAAATGTAATTGCTTCATTGCCTGCGGGTGTTCAGTGAACAAAAGAAGCTTTTGTGAATAAACCACAGGTGTTACCTTTCTTGATTAAAGTGAAATATGATGAAAGATTCTACAATATCGAATGACAAATTTACTAAATACTGATTAAATTGCCTTATTTAAGTAAATTGCATCTAGTTAGGATAAAATATACACCATAGAAATGCGGGAGTTTGTTTTATCGCTCTGTACTTAAAGTCTCACATAACTACTCCTTAATCCTTTATTTATTAATTCAGCACCAAGACTGAATAATGCTTAACAAATCCTTTTTTTAATGATCCAGTTGCTCTAGGCACTGTTTCTGTAGGCTTATCGTAAAAGTTGTTCATATTAAGGTTGCCATCTGTACAAAACACAACAACGTTAATTAGCTCAATATTTTCAAAATCAGCACAAGCATTTACATTTCTTTTTTTTTGTGTGCTGAAAAAGCTATGAAATTGTAGCAACCACACTGGAACTTAAACAGATGTTAAATCAACATCTTCTATGTATCACTTAAAGGCTGAAATACCTGGAATTTAATAATTCCTAAAAGGATGGAACAGAATGAACGACCTTAAATTCATAGGTACTTCCAAAAAGTTTACCATTTTCCTTTTACTACTGGACAGTTTAAGCTGCTTATGAATAAGACATAATGTACTTGCCCAGTTTGTTTAAATACTCACATTAAAAAGAAGAAATTAGGATGACAATGAAACAGTAATGGGTTTTTATATAGAAATTGAATTCGCTGTGATTAAATATATTATGAATTCATTCTCTGTATTGTCATTTTTTTATTTTAATAGAAGATTTATAAAAAAATATATGAAGATTTGTCTATCTTGTCAGTTTTGAAATTACTCATTAACCAATATTAAAACCACATAACCTTCCATGCTAACCCACAAACTACAAGGGAACTAAGGGATATCCACTTAAACTTGAATTTATGAGACATTTTACTCTACCATGCAAGCACACCGGCTGAGTGTTGTTCTGTAACAAAAAATTGGGGAAGCAGTTACAGTAACCTGTCAAAGCATTCACTGGTTATTTGAATGTTTGGTTTTTAACCACTGTTGCTCCTTCTTAACTTTGTGTAATGTACAAATTACTACTGCTGTTCCTGAGCTTAACTACTTGGAACTTAAAAGGTTTGATCACTGCACTCACTGCTCAATAGGAAAGGCCACAGAATTTTCACATCAGAAATATCTATACCAGTCAAATGAGAAAAATATCTGCTTTCTCTCAGTACCACTTTTTACCTGTTGCAAGTTTCCAAATAATAATAATTCAAACACTCACATGCTTTGATTACTTTACTTCCATAAATATTCTCACATGATCTAGATCATACTGTTAAACACACAGATCTGAATCAGTCTGAAAAGCTATACATCTGATTTTTAAAATCTCTAGCTGCAAATCTAAATTGAAATTATTAGTCATCTTTCCTTTTCTAAAACTGTTATCAGTTAAAATTCAAACTAACTTGTTCATGTTCATAGGTCAAAACTTTCAAACCCAAATCTAGCTACATTTAGGAACTCCTAAAAAAAAAATTCAGAACATGGCAGTGATTCATCACTCCAGACTATTAATTAGCTTTCTAGATTTACAGCAGATCAGTATTTTGGAAGAAAATATTGATTACAAATCCAGCAAAGATTACTTAGCAGTTTGCACAGACCTTTCTCACAGCAATAATTAAGAAGGACTTGATTCTTTTCTTCTCCAGAAACCAGATGATGTTAACAGGGTCATCCAAAAGCATAGGTTTGAGAACAACAACAAAAAAAACCACCTGTGGGTTCAAACCCCAACTGGAAGTCACTGGTTAAAACACAGAACCCACCAGCATTGCTGGCGTGGCCTGGGCAGAGCCACTCCTTACACAGGGATCTGCAATTCAGCCTGGAGGCAACAATGGCTCACAAATCCCAGGAGCAGGGGGAAGGAATCTTAAAGGTACTGTCTGCCAGCTCCTGAGCAGGGACCTGAACCTCTGCTGCACAGCTGGGACAGTCAGCCCAAAACTTGTGCTCAGAAGCTTCACTGCTTGACTAGTTGGTTTGATCATCCTGAGCAGCTCCTGAAAAGCGATTACCGAACTCTGAGCAGAGGAATAACAGAACCATGAAATCCCAAAGGTTCAAACTGATCTGACCAGCACAGACAAAGCTGTATTCCGCATTTCCACACAGGAAAAACATCTAGTGCTATAAATGCAGAAATTGGTCACCCTGGAACAATTTTCCCTCAAAATCACGGAGGAGGTTTCTCTAAGGTTTTCCTTCAGGGATGAACTGGCTGCACAGGAGCAGCGGGGCAGTGGCAGAGCTGCAGTTGGCCTGCACTCAAGACCAGCTGATAGTGCAGCTGCCTCCTCTTGGTTCAGACAGTGGGGGAGAAAGAGCTGTTGGAGAAAGATGTGAGAGACCTTGGTGGGGGCTCACTCACTGAGGAGCCTCTCTCTGCTGCCCTGTGCCCAAGCCATGGTGCAGACACTGCCCTCCTCCCCTGACCCCACTGAGACCTGGGGGAGCTCTGCTGAACAGGACCAGAGCTGTCGTGTCAAGTCCTGCTACTTGTATGTTCTTGAAATATCAAAACCAAAACTGCAAAGGCATAAAGACCAATCCACTTGAGCAGAAGAAACCCTGGAAATGTTGGGAAGCAGGCTGATAAAATTCTTTGTGTTTGTTTTCCCTTCGATAATTTAGTTTTGACAAATCAGAGTTTCGATCTTTAATTACTGCTCAGAAATTTCAAGATCAGCTTGAGTCACAAACTCTCTGTACTGGGACATGGAGAGATCTGCAAACTGAACAGATTTGCAAACCAAACAAATATTGCAAATCGGTTCTCCTCTCCCACCAGACATTTAGCACAGCCACTGGTTAAAATTATGGCATCGCTTTCTCTCAGGCCTCTGGAACACTAGAACTAAGGAGAAGGAGAAAGGAAATTTCTTACTCTTTCTCCTGGTCAGCAACAATTAAAACTTACCTTATTGATGTACTAAACCATGAGTATAAATGAACTATTAAGATACTTAGAAGAAAGGAAAAAAGAATTAGAGTTTTGATAAGTTTATTTTTAATTGCTACTCGGGCTATTTTAAAGAGACTATCAATGGCACTGAGTGCCCCGAAACATCAAACCACTTTTCAGTGTCTTACACGGTGTACCCAAACCTGCAGAACTGTCTAGTGATTATGACAGTGTGGTGTTTGCACTATGTTATTCTTAGTACCCACATAATATTCTTACTGCATGTGACAAGGACTGTTTAAGAGTTAATAGTGCTGTTGCAAGACCACTTGTGTGATGTGCAAACACAGGGAGATGCATTATCTTGGGCACACCACAGGATGCAGGGATGCCATCTCCACAATGAACCTCATTTTAGCACAAGGTAAACACACTCCCCCCCCAGCCACACTCCCAGCATTAGTGCTGAGCTGTGATTGATCACCAGCACAGGGTTGCTGAGATATGGATTTGTATGGCAGCTTTTTATCACCAGGACTTGCAAAAGGCAGTTCCTTATTTACAGACTCCGGCTCTATTAAGTGACATTATTAGGGACTACTTTTGTTTAAGTGACACAAAGGCTCAGCATATTGGTGGTTTATGACACACAAGCTGTTTTAATCTGATGGCTTCCCCCTCACTTTTTCAGCTTGTAAATAGGAGCTGCAGCACAAGAACATATGGCACTAAAGAAATTAAAGCTAAAGCAAATGGCATTAAAACAAATTCAAATATAACAATAGGATACTCGATCTGAATTATAAACCTGGATCTGTATTAAGACTTCTCCATCCAGGAAATAAAAGATTAAATATGAAAAAGAACCTTTCAGCTGTTGGTTTGGGGGCTTTTTATGAGACCATTTCAGGAGTTTCCTGTATTAATTTCCTTATTAATCCTTATTATTTAGTTCTTATGGTTAAATTAATAAATCAGTGAAGATATTTTGTAATAATTGAAACTAGGTCTGAATACCACATTCCTAAAAATGAGTTGTTTACCTTTTTAACTTTTGGGTTCATACCTCATTGCTTCTCATACAGTAAAAATACATTAGGCATTCTTAAATGTTTATTACAGCAAATACACTTGCCTCTATTTATAAATGTTTATAAAAACCAAAAGAGCCCAGCAAAGCTGCCAGCCTAATGCTCACATTTCAAACCAGATATCAACAAAAAGGACAAGTACATTTTCCTAACTTTGTAATGCTATAGCAGCTTATTCAGGAAAGGAATTTCATTATACTTTTCACATAAACAGAAAGATTTCCCCCATTATTATTCTACAGCCCAACTGCAACCTCTAGCATATGAAGCATCATGTACCATGAAGAGTCCAAAGAAAAGACATTTCTTATGTACTTAAATTGTAATTTAAGCACATGGTTAATTTATACCAATCAGTTTTATATGTGGGATTAGTTCCATCATCTTGTAATCCAACAACTCTGTCCAAGACAGCTTTTTGGTACAGCTTTACACTCAGTGCACTCTGACAAAATAACAGCTTCAGTTATGTATAGCAGCAAAAGTATTTTTTTCTACCACTGTAAAGACTTTCACGTCATTGCCACTGCTATACTGCATTTCTACTCAACTGAAATACCACTTTTCAGAACAACTTATTCAACTTATGTATGACTTTTTTGTTTGTTTCATTTTTATTATAGCCTGGAAGGTTGGTTTGTTGTGTTAGGTTGTGTTTTTTTTCTTTAATCTACAGGTTGTTTGCAGCAAAAAAGTATCTCATCTGTGTAATTTTACAGAGAGCAAGTTGTAAAGTTCTCTGCTCTTGTATCTATACTGCATTTATCACATACAAGGCATGCTGAGAAATACATCCATGAATGAACCAGGATTGGATGTAGATCTGATTTTTGGCATCCTCTCAGGCTTCAGAATAAGAATCGTGCATGACAGTGCTTCTAAGCACAAACATCCCTAACTTAAAAATCTGTAAAACATGCCAACACTAATGCTGACAGTCAGTACAGACTAAGCACAATTCCTGCTAACATGACTATAAGGATTCTCCTTTCAGGGAGGCAAGAGAAGCAGCTGCTTAGAGGTAATTTCACCCTCAGCTGCATTTACATCGTACTGCCATTATTCTACCATCTCCAGGAACTGGCTAACTCATAAAACCTAACCAGCAGCAACAAACCCAAAACCTAACCAAACACCAGCACAGAATGAGGCAGAGGCTTGATCTGCCTAAGCTGGTAATATTTCTGGCACCTGATATTTCATATTTACTGTAATAAGTCTGCAAACATGACAGTAACTGTTCACTACCACTCCCCCAAACGGGAGACAAGTAGTCAAGGAAAGCTGAGCAGTTCACAGTAATAAAAACAAGGAATCCTCTGACCTTACACACTTTGGAGTCACAGCATTCACACCCCACTTGGGAGATTTCTCATTTGAAAAAAAGCAGTTAGTAGCCAAATATGAACAACAAAACTCACACTTCCTAGGCTTTCCTCACTTCAGGAGTGCCTGCAGTGGTACCTTTCCCTGGCAGACAGACCCCCCCAGGCAGCACTCTTGGCCATTTGGAATCCTAGCTGAGGCCTCTCCTCAGTTTGGGCAATCTTTTTTCTTCAAAAACCCAACTCAGGCAAGTATCAACAAAACAAACAGCCAGTTCTCTGTGCATCTGCTGCTGCTATTTGCTTTGAGGAATTTTGTGTTTGAATTCAAAGTGCACAGCACAGTGATTCACTAAAACAAGGAATGTGATTAGGTAATTGCCTAAACACAGACACGTATCATTTCCCCCTCCCCAACAAGAACAATTAGTGAATAATTCAGCCTCAGCTATGAACACAAAGTGCAGATATCTATGTTGAGAATATGCTCTTCTGTAAAGGAAGCATCTCCTGAACAGATGGAAAGATCTACCTTTTCAACCACTAAACACAGGAGGAAAACAGATATGCAGCAACAACGAAAGCATTTCCATTTAGATCCTTTCTCCCCCTAGATACAATTTATGATGTAAGAATTACAAAAGCTCTGTTGTATTTCCATACATTAGCCTGGATGAAAACAGGAAATGGACTCTGCATTCCCCATCCACTCCTTCTCCCTACATTATGGCTTAAAACTGGAGACAAGGAATCTTGCACCTAGGGCAGAAATTGTTCTGCTGGATATTCATTTGGTTATTTCAGGGTTTCCAGAAAAGCTGACATCCTGTTAAGTACCAATCTTTCCTGAACTTCCTTTTCAAGACTAAGATAAGTGAGGAACAAGATGCTCAGAGAAACTCAGTTTGTGTCTTCTCTCAGTGTACACAGAATCCAGGTTTCCATTTCAGGTTGGTCTGCTCTGGGAAATTCCTATTTCACTGCAATGACTAGTTCCATCAGAGTCAGAGAATTTCTTCAGCTTGGTAAGAAAGCTGGGTTGGTGTCTGGGGTTTTTTGTAGATTTTTACTTAGCTAAACAGTTAACACAACTTGATCTATGGAGAAACTAGATGTTCTGTCCTCCCCTTGTGATCATGAGGATGAAGTGGATGAAAGGGCAACATAATATCTTTCTTTTAAGATTCAGAACACCTGTGAACATCTGCTGGCTCCACAAGGTGCTGAACAGAGGTAATGGTCAAAAACGCTTTGGGGACAAGAAAAACCCTTTTTAAAGGGATCCCATTTTTCTGTGATCATGATTCATGAGGATTTTTCTAATGACAGCCTAAAAAGGAGTTGCTGAAAACATTCTGTCACAGATCTTTCCAAGCTTCTGTGAAGTATATCTGCAGAAGGACAAGTGAGTGTTAAGGTTATTTTCCCCTTCTCATTTCATCTTGTTACCTGGCTTTTTGGAGAAGTTAGGAAAGCTACTGCTTTTCCAACCATACTCAGGAAAATTAAAATATTGTTACATTGAAATATTGAAATATAGAGACATACACGAAAGTGTAATTTTGAAAAAATCTCAAAGTTATTGCTGAGGCAAATATTCACTTCTTAGCATTTAAAATACATGGACAGTTTTGCCTGAAGAACAAGCCTTGGAGTCTGCCACCTGTACTGCACTTTATGCAGAGAATTTCAGAGCATTCTTCCAGGGAAGAAGACCTAAGCAAAGGGCACAGCAAAAATATTATCTGCCCACACTTCCTACAGAGACAAAAGGCACTGAGAAAGACAGCTTGCCATACACAGAGTTTAAAATTACAGCATTTTACTGTACATATACAAGAAGAAATAATAATTTATGAATGTCGTAATTTATGATTTATGATGATACTCAAATATTGCAAATCCTTTACAGACTAGCAGGCCTACTTAAGTAATCATTAATTTACAAAGCAAGAAACTCTAATACTTACATAGCTGTGACTCTTAAGGAAATCTGAAGGGTTGCTTGTGCAGACTTTATCCCCTTCCAAGCCAATTACTCTTTTACAGATATTTGATTTGGGGTCATTTGGGCTTTTCACAATTACAATATCTCCTCTGAGATGAAAAAACAGAAACAAACAGAAGAACTCTAAGTACAAACTGTTTGGCTGAGTACAAGAGTATCAAGGGGTATACACCAAAAATATCCACACAAATATGTTCCCTTCTGCTTAAAATTCCTGTCTACAACTTTGGTTTCTTCAGTTTTACTCAGGGTGTAATTTTACACAGAATTCTTTGTGTTATTTAGATCATTTATGAAACATTTAAGACTACAACCTAAGGACAGTAATACCTAGAGCTTGCTTTTCAAGTGAGACAAAAAGGCTTAGAGGAGAAGTTACAGTCACACAATAAAATCGCTTTGGTGGGGGGAAAAAGGATTTTCTCCATTTTTTGGACAAAGCTGTAAAAGTGACGTAGATTTTATCCTAGATTAATTCTGACAAGTTGTTTGATGGGCTGTATGTGCTGATAACTTTAACCCTCCATCAAACACAAGGCAAAATTACAGTTTAGAAGCAGAAACATATAGGAAAAATAAAGGACAGACGGAATGTGGTTATTGGCAAGCTCTGGCAAAGGGGATGGAAAATCCAGGAGCGTACTTTCGGATGCAATAAAAGTGGCGGCTCAGGTTCTCTGAAAACACAACATCAGAATTTTGAATGGTTGGTTCCATTGAAGGTCCAGAACACTGAAAATTAAAAATAAATGAGAAAAAAAAAATTACTATTTCAAATTATTTTTATCCGAAATACTTTAATATTTCAATTATTTGCTAATATGTTAGAAAAGGTAATGTAGAAAACAACTAAAAATCCTCCAAGGAACGTGATACATTTAAAAGCTGAGCACAGCCTCCAGAGCACCTCTAACTGTGTTACAGCTCCAGATTTGCTTGGAGTTGGTCCTGAACTGTGCTGGGTGCTATGGACTCATTTCAGCACCTGAATCTCTAAGAAATTATGAGGAGCAGCGCTCGAAGCTCTGCCACGTTACCCCTTTCTTCAGCCTCTGTAAAACAGAATCATCACAGAAGCTGCAAGAGCAGCTCACAGCCACACTCCCCCATGACCAGCAGCAGTATCTGCTGGAAAAGAGGGGGAAGGAGCATAAAACACCCAGAAATTTGGCCAGAGTTGGAAACAAGAGCATTTCCTATTGGTGACTGCAGTCTTTGTCACAGGATGTACTCTCTGCAAAATGCTTAATGATAGTTTCCTGTTTCCTTCAGTGATGTCTCAAGCAATAAGGCATCAAAAAATATGAATGCCCGAAGTAGAAATAACTTTCATAAAGGTTGGACCTGCCCCCCCAAAAATAGGCATTTAGTAATCATGCTCTGAAAACGCTTCAAAGAAAATCGATAAATTTGAAATACTGACATGATCACACAGGACAATTTCAATATTACAGTTTTATCTTCTTTAAAACGTCAGGAAAACGAAAAGTTACCACAACAATTCCTCCAAGGTACTCAAAGGCGCAGTGTGCTATGCAGCCATATTGCACAGTGTAACCCAGAAAGCGGAAGGTTTTCCCTAGGACATCGCGGAGCATCCTACAGTGTCCCGTCGTTCAGCTGGCTCCAGCCTGCAGGGAAAGAGAAGAACCTCACTCATCTGGGAACAAGCAAGCTGACATTTACAAACCTCTAACATAAGTATTAAAAATACCCAGTGTGATAAAACTAGCAGATAATCAGATATATGTGAAGAGATGAATACAGCTGAAACTCAAATGCCATAGTGAAGTTTTTCCTTTACCACACAGACCCCTCTCACCAGCTTGTCACATTCAGCTGAGTACACTGTCACTCAGATGCAGTTATTTTATTTAATAACACCTGATGGAGTTGTTTTAATCATGTGAAGACAGGGAAACTTAGATTGCTGTTTTCCTTAAAGCACCAGCATTTAAAACTTAACGGCAAAATAAAGCAGCACCAAACCATCTGAAGCAATTCAAACAACTGAAATTACTTCCACAGAAAACTGGAGTAATCAAACAGTCAACAGAAACTTTAAAAGCAACCTGGCAATCAATTAAATGAAAAAAAGGCTTGAAGAACTAGACAAAATAAGAAAAAGGGAGTCCTGAACGGCTTGCCTAAGTAAGGCTGTCACAGGAAAAGTTAGGATATCTGATAGTTCTGGAGCTCTGGAGGTGAAGCAGAGCTTTCCTTTGACTACCAAAATAGTTGCATATAAAAATAAGGCATTAGGTCTTTTTGTTCTTAGCTATGGTACCATGGCATAAGTTCTGCAGCACATTAGACTGCAAATATCTTCTGACTCCCTCCCCCAAACATTTGAGTCCAACTCTGATTAGGAGATCCTGTTCCTGCGATGCTAATTTAATTAAAATATTTCCTTACCCCAAACTGTTAGGATAGTTACATATATGTATCTTAAGGAAGTAGAAAACAGACATACTGAAGCAATTGAAGCAAGTTTTAAATTCTGCAAGAAACATACCCTCTTAAACTCGGTATTGCCTTACCATGAACTAAAACAACTGCAAGATTTCCCTGATTTACTGAGTCAACATAGTTTGCTAAGCCAACAGAGTATGTTAAAAAGCAAAAAAAAAAAAAAGAGAAAAATGCTGTGTTTGTACAATATGCTCCATTTAATAATGAAGTAAAGACATCCCCTTCTACATTTCATGATGTTTCACTAACTAAAGACAGCAATTTAAAAGTGCACAGCTTTATTTGCACAACTCTTACTGGAAACAGGTGAGCAAAGGAAGGCTGAGTGACAGCAGATGAATTTGAGTTGCACAACTAGTGTGAATTTATGACCACAACTATGCCGTGAGAGAAGTCCATCATCAATACTCCTTAACAGCACCTGCTAGAAAGGAAGCTGCTCAGTTCAGACACAAAAATACTGCACAACCACCCTGTAGTTTCGCTCCATGCTACTCAGAAACCTTATACTCATATACTAAGACAGTACAGAGTTCAGGCACCTGTGGATATCACAGGTAAAGATGAATTGTATAAACCAAGCACTACAATGCCCAGAGTGTGCAGATCAAATGGTGACAGATGAGCAGTGAGCACACTCATCCAGAGAACATGTAAACCTCTCGTGCCAACAGCTGTCAGGCTGTAACTACAATGTTTTCCTTGTGAAACTACAAACAACTGCTACACATCTCAAAATATGAGTTTCAGACTGATTCCTTCTAGATTTTGGATGACACAAACTTCTGGATAGTTACCTTGAACACATGTGTTTCTCTGGGATGTCTCTGAGCAGCTCTGCATGAGGAGCCATAGATTTATAAGCTGTTCAAGGAAACACAGGGTTCAGAGTGAGCTTTGCCTACTGCAAGAGCTGTCACAGTAAAAAACCAACAGCAAGGATAGAACATGAGTGAAGAGCTCTCAAAATTTGTTCCCATTCCTCTTAAAATAAATTCTTAACTCCTGAGACATGGAGTTCACCAGCCTCAGTTTGTAGATGTGGTACAAAGTATTTTTTTTTAAATGTTCAGGCTTATCAGATTTCATAATAATGAAAAAATTCTTAGCTTTTATGTAAGGCTTTTGATTACCACTCAAGAAAGTGAATTTCAAATTGAGGCACATATATATACATAGATTATACACAGTCTGACCCTAACAAGGTAACTTCAGAGGATGGGAGGGTGTTTTTAATGTTAAGGTTCATCTTTAGACATCATTCCATGGAATAACTACAATCCTGAAAGGTTCCCTGTAGTTTTAAGTAACAACTTCAAGTTAATAAGTGAATGTTGCAGCAAGAGTAAGCCCAGCAAAAAAAAAAAAAAAANAAAAAAAAAAAAAAAAACAAAACACTAGAACAAACTAGTTTATTAAAAAAAAAATCATAAAAAAAAATACCTTAAGCACCAGTAAAATATAATTGTTTCCTCTGCAAACTTTGTATCAGTACATTTTTAAAACAATACCATACTGTTGATCACAAGAAGGTAAACAGCTGAACGTTTTTCCACATCATAGTTTTAACACAAAGTGCCATCAGCAGGCAACTCCACCAGATCGAGCATAAGACCATTAAGCACAATAAAACAAATTATTTAAGTCACAGGCCCCTTGAAAACTTAATGGATCAGTTGGATAAACATCCTTATCACAGAACTAGTGGCCTAAAACCTACTGTAATTACTTCCAGGTACTACCTACTATAGTATAGCAGGTAGCTGAAAAATTTATACTGGAATAGACATTGGTTTTATGCTGAACATAGACACTGATTAAAAAAGGTTACATCCATATTTATCACAGAGGACACAATTTGGTTATTTTGGAAGAACAGTATAGTTTATCCCCCGCAGCAAATAAAATGCAAAATGTAATTACTATTATCTCCTGTTCCCTTTTCCTTCCATAGCCTGTGCTTTCATCATTTGCTTTTTTTGTTTGTTTGTTTATAAAAATTAATCACAGCTAGCAGGGCAGAAATCACTTTGAGCCTCATGAATGACATCCAAGAGATGGGAAAGGATTAGTTCTCAGTCGCTGCCAGTTATAGCGCCAGGTGGCTTTTTCTGCAGTGAAGGTGTTACCGATAATCCCATTACATTGGTACTAAATCTTGCAGACATCAAAATTATCACCAAGGTTCCTTTTCATCCCATCCTTTCCAAATGACTGGAAGTCGCTTCACCTGAAAGAAGTCAAATCCACATGCAGCTGCTGTTTTAGCAGCCAGCGGACTCCCTGAGAATGCCAATCGTGATCCAATTTCGCTGTGCTGGTGGCCCCCTATTCCCTGTCCAATAATACATCTGTTAAAAAATCCTACAGCTACAAATCAAGTTTAATCCTACCAGGGACCTCATGTTGGTCTTGTCTTCCAAAAAGGCAGCAGGTTTTGCCGTCTATCTCTGCTAGTGTCTGGGGAATACTCTTTAAATCCCAGCTCTACTTAGAAGAATAAGCTAAGGATCACAAAACATGACCTCAAAAACCCTGATATGACTATATTCTGACCCAGAGGCATTCATTCTAGGTGAAGATTAGAACTTTGCATAATAAGATTACACAGCAAGTGAATGATATCAAGGGACTATCCATATGCAGCCGCCTGCTTTTCTATAGACAGCCTGTGCTCTGCAATATGCAGTGCAGACGAAACAGAGCTTGGGCTTTCTAGCTGAAATAAAATAGATTCACATAAATTAGTTGGCCATTTCCAGATTCCTAAATCCCCTATTACATCTTTTATTGACAGCTCCTGTGAGGATAGCACAAATGGTATTCTCTTTGTACTGTTTGCTTCTGTAACACTCACACTCTGAGGGAAATGCACATAGGTTGTCCAGAAATTACCATCTTGTTTGCTGTAATCTTGGATTACAATTAACTGTGTACATAATAAAATTAGGAAATCAATGAGCAGATTTATCATTTCCAGAAAACCAATGGCATTGTGTAAGGCAGTTTAACATATGGTGCCAAATTTTTAAACACAGGAAAATCGAAGTTGCAGGCACTGGAAGTGGAATTAAACAAATTACTGGACTTGATACTAAACGGATTTTTCACTTTCATAAAACATTTCCAGTCACATTTGCTTTATGTAACACTTCCCAATTCTGGAATTTCACTGAATATTTAGTGACAGTTGATCAGTTTTTCCTCAGGTAACAAACCCTCCTCCTAACATTCCCCACTTCTTACCAGACACCTTTCTCTACGCAAGGCAAACCCGTAACTTGCACCATCTCTTTCCCACCGAGTTACTCTGAGATTATCACTTTTAAAAAACTGCAAAAACCCAAACCAAAGAATAAACTGCACCCTGACTAGGCCTTTCAAATATTTATGTTTGAGCTGTTGTTTATATTAAACTATTATTTTAAAAGTTCTGCGTGAAATTAATGCTCTATGTGCTAGAATAGAGAAGGGTCTATATCCTGTTTATCGGGATTCTTCCCGTATCAGATACATAATAAATACAATATTCTAATTTCAATCTGAAGATTCCAAACATCTAAAGCAAAAGAAGGAATAATTTTCAGAAGGTCTTTCCATGCCGGAGATCAGACAGAACTTGCTTTGTATTTCCAGCTGTTGCTTTACTCTAGAAGAAACACTAGATTAAGTCTGGCAAATCTGCAAAAGCTTGCTGCTATTCTGGAAGAGATCATTTTTACACATTATCTCTACTAGGCACTGACAGTTTGTCTCCAACAAGTGCTCCTCCATCTACTGATCTCAAGCTGATAAGGAGTTCAATCCTGTAAATATAAATTCCCATAACACAATCCCCTGGTGTTAAATAACTAGACACTGCCTACGTACGAATGAGCAATTTTTCAAAGCAGATCTCAAGTAGTTCTCACTGGTTCTATTTACCTTTGGGAAGCAACTCCTAACAATCCCACAACCCCGTACAAAACGCTGTGTTAATGGCCAGATGCATTCCAGGGCTCCTCTCTTCCTCTGGAGCTCCACACACCCATCTTTGCTGAACAACAAATCCAGAGAGCTGAGCCAAGGCGTGGTCATACATGGGCAGGTCTGAGCCTCTCAGGGACGCTGAAACATTCACTTTACAGTTTTCTGCAACGATGTCAAAGTTAGGACAAACACCAAAGGTTTGACAGACATCACAGTCACCCTCCTGGTAACTGAGAAAATATCCCATGCCTACGTCACAAGGGTCAAATAACTCTATTCTGAGCCACACGTGTTCATCTGAAATTTCAATATTTTCACTTTCTTGAGACACAGATATGCAGACTTTGAAAATTCATTCAGTGTAATAAGACAAGGAATTGCAAGTCCAGTTTTCACATTAGGCACTTAAAAACTACAGCCCTATAGAACCTGAAGTTGCCCTTGGCTCACACATCCTTCCAGTGCTGACACACCTTGAAGAAACATGAAGGCATTTTTGGGAATACTACTCGGAACAGTGAATAAAAGAGGGGTAAGTAACTCCCCTATGCACCAACAAGCAAAAAGGCTGCTTACTTAAAATATTTTGTCATTGCAAAGACAGTTGTTCGCTGGTAAAAAACACCAAACCCAACAGAAACACCACAGCCAAAAAACCAAAACCCCTCCACATCAAACTAGCAGCCTCTTTCAGGACATCACCAGCAGGACTGTTCAGAAGGAAACACAACTGTCTCAACCTTATCCCCAGTGCTGGTCTCAGAATGTCGTCACTGTCCACAGTGGTTTATGAACACAGAAGTCACACAGGATGGGATCTTAAACAGTAAATCAAACCTGACAGATAATTAAACTATAAGCAATCCATTAAACATTTGAAAAATACAAAAGCAGAAAACAAGAGTAGTTTTAGCACTGTCAGAAAATGTAACAGTAATGAAGAATCCTTCTGTATGCTCACCAATACTTCCCAGCTATGAGCATCACCTTCTAATGAAATACCTTATGCACATTCTGCATTAATAAAAGTGTTAAAAAACAGGAGAAAGGCAACACAGTCAGACAAAAGTGTGCTCAGTATTTACGTTTTCAAGTTACCTGAACAGAAGACAAATGCAAATCAAGTGCCTGTCACTACTATTATTCTACAAAAATTTTGACAGCTTTCCCAGAGTGCTTTTTAGTTACAAAGTTCTACATACACACATGTACATGGATTCAAGCACTTTTTTTCAGAGCAGAATTGTATTTCATGTGAGTTTATGCAGCAAAAATAAACTGTAATCAGGACCTTTTCTCATTGCTTAGTAAAATTTTATTAGTTATTTCTGTGTTGGTTTAAAACAGAAGTTCTGCAGGGTCTTCTCCACTTACAAGATACAAGTATAAAAAAAGTTCCAAACATCAATAGATGAGTGCAATGATATTCAGTCTAAGTTAATCCCCAGACATCCAAATCCACGAATAAAAATTCATCAGTTTTAAATACACTGAGCCTATTAAGCAAGAACAAAAGCATATGCACAAAAGAGCTTTTAATATATTTCAAAGCCCACAAGAGCCGTGGTCTCATTAAAATTATAAATTACACAAACATGGAATAAAGATTCAAACTGCAGTGCAGCTAAGCAGATTACAGCAAACCCCGCGTTCCATATGATAACACACCATGGCCCTCCCAGATGGGGGCTTGGAACAAAAAGGCCATCACTGCAGCTAGGGAAAACCTCCTTGTGATCTCTGCTTTCTGTTCAGCAGATGACAGCCAAATAATATGTTGATTATTCTGTTTGTGCTGCTAAGCTTGTAAGGTGGAATAAAAGCGATATGATCTCTTGTGAACTCCATGCTAATGTGTCGCCCCACTCATAAATAATATACGGAATCTATTCCGAGTCTATCTTTTTATCTGAGTTCCGGGTTTTAAATGCATGAACTAAAACAGAAAGCCAGCATAAACTATTATTTAATTTGATGGTTTAAAGTAAAAGATACAGCTGACACAACAGTAAGTGAGAGAACTGACTACTCAGTGAATCAAATAAGTAGAGGTGCCTTTCTCCAGTTACATGCTGAGGTGCAGAGAACCTGCAAGGCACTGAGCACACTCCAGCCCCACAAACTGCACTGTCACTGACCCCAAACACATGACCAAGCAGGGCCTTTATGGCTTATTTTACCACAGACAACCACCCCAAATTCAAATTTCAAATGAGGACACAACCACTTGTAAAACAGAAAAACAGTACAGAAACAATCACTGTATAACTTCACTAAAATTGTGTCTCCCTGAACTGCCTTCTTAAAAAATATTTAAGTTTTTAATAAGTGATCAGATGTTATTTCATCTGAATTTACTAACTTGGTTTGTTCCAAAAGCACAGAATTTGGCTTGCCCTGCCTTCCATAATACACTGCTTTTCTAAAAGGAAAATCAGTGACTGGTCACACAGCTCCTTCCACAGATATTTTGTGCATGCTGAGAAGACTGACGATCTTCCTACAATTTAATGTTGGTGATTTTCAGATTCTTCACGTCAGAAACGCCAGAAGTTCTATTACAAAATCACTGTGGCTTGGCAACAGCGTGAGAACATCAAGATCAAACACACACTTCACACCTCTTGGACCAATGGAAGCACAGCTGACAAAGAGAAAGATGAAAAGATGAGGGTCTGAGACTGTGCAACAGTTTTCTCAGAAATATAAAAAGGAATGTAAAAAAAAAAAAAAGCTCAATTACCTTTTTTCCTTTGCTAGGGACACAGTCACAGCTCTGAATCACAGAAATAATGAAAACATGGCTACTGAAGACGTACACATGTTCTAATAAGCCTTAAGACTAAAAATTCAGATGAATTATTGCCCCACTGCAATGAAATAACACATAAACACTATTTTCACACAGAACCAAGACAGGACCTTGAAACAATCAGTGAATCTCACTGACACCACAAGCTCAGGTGTGTCCATTTACAGCACAGGATTGTAAATTATTCTGCAGTCACCAGTTACAGTATTGTCATTTTTAGGACCCTGATGATATTTAAGCTTCTCTCAATCTGTTTCAGCTTCTAAAACTTTAAATGCTGATTTATTTTTATTCCTCTTACCTACATAATCTCATACAAAATGCAAAACAGTACCTGGGGGGAAAAAATTGGTAGCAGCCATGAAACTCAAGCATCTTCTTACGATACATTCGCATTTCTACAACCAAATCTTTCCTTCTGTTCTTACAAAATGCATCTAATAAAAAGGTTTCAACAGTAAAAGAAACTTCCAGCTAAGATCACAGCACTAATAATATCTGAGCTAGCAAAAGGTAACTCTAGTCAACACTAAAGCCAATGCATTACTGAGTAGCAGGCTCAGCATAGGAGGGGTAAGAAGCTGAATGCACTGAGATAAAGAATAATGACAGTTTGCTAAAATACAGCCTGGCTACAAAAAAAGCCAGATATTCAGTGTTTTCTGCCCTTTTTTCTCTTTTTTTATCACAATATTATTCCAAATTTGGAATAATAGGAGTTTCCTTAAGTAGCCAGTAGTGAATCTGGCTTTAGAGTGAGTTTTATTAGATTGCTGGCCTATGTTTTACCCAACTTTATAATTCCCACTGAAAAATTTAAATTTTAATTCTTGAACTACTTAAAGGCCAAAATGACCCCTTTTCTTCATCTACCTCTCAATGACCTGTTTGCCATTCTAGTCATATCTTCTGAAGGGCAAGCAAGGCTTTGGTCTCTGTGCTCGGACCAGGCAGAGTTCCACAGCTCTACAGGATTATTTACTGCAGCAGCTCCTGGTTCATCCCTCACTCTATGGATGGTCACACTGCCATGGAACTCGAGGGAAGCCCACTGGATAGGTCTGAATGTTCCAATGACCCTGCAGGATTTTGTCCTCAGTGAAACTTGAGGGTTGTACACAGTTTTGAAGCCACTGGCCAATATCCCTACTTGGGAAAGCCAGAACTAGCATCATCCTGGCCTGGCTCAGGAACTGCATCCCTGTCCACAGGGATATCCAGCTCTTTCTAACACACATAATGCACTCCAATCCAACCACTGCTCCTCTGCATGTCTCTATCAGACTAAAGACTGAGCGGTTCATAAACCCAAGATGGGCAAGAAAAGGGGAAAAACTGCTTGTTAGAGGATCAACACTACCTGAAGTCACATTGGTAGTAGCTGAATAATCAAGCTAGCATTCCTGTCTGGAATAGCTATGGAAGCCACAATGACCAGAATACTTGGCCAGTACACTGGAAACCTGAGGTTTCATGTTTGTGGGTCTCACCAAGGATGATAAACACAAGGAAAACAATCTCTATGAAATATAGCTCTAATCTGGATGATGCTTAATAAAACAGTACATTAAACTTACAGTTCATGTTCAAGATTACTGTTCTGCAGGTTTCAGTAATATTATACTGTACAATTTCATAATCTGAAGCTACAGAAACATTATATAACTTCTTAAATGATTTACTGTCTTCAGCACTAACTACTTTAACTCAAGTCTCTTAATTTACTTCTATTGTAAAGGAGCTGTTTAAATTTGACACAGGTTTAAATTTTTTTTTGCTGTTGCTCAGTATAACCCACAAGGATGCATTTGGTAACATCCAGAGGCTTTCTGAATAAAATCAAGTCACATTTTATATAATATCATACAACTGGTAAGTCTTAAACCTTCCCACTAATCCTTTTTTTTTTCCATAGACTGACTGGATAAGTAGTCTTTAAGCTTTTTCATACTGAAAAAAAAACCCAGGTCTTTTGGTGTCAGAGCTTCCAGGATTAAACATTCTTTCCAGTTGTTGGCTCATGGCCTGAAGATCCTGCACTTTCAAACTTATCCCATTCTGGCTAGTTCAAAGATCAGGAAAATGAAGCCATCTTCTTTGCAGCCATAATCCACGCCCCATGCTGTTCGATACTTAAGAACATCTCAAAAGCAAACTACCTTGTTTCAGCTCCCAGCAGGAGCTCAGCAGGGCACTGGATCACATGACTGCAAACCCAGCCTAGTCAGGTGACTCAAGAGCTAATCTGATTTGGTGACTATAAAACTTTAATCAGTACAGTCTAATACCGTCACATTCCAGAAGTGATGAGAGGAGCAGCTTGGCGAGGTAACAGCAAACACTAATAAGATTATGAATCAGAACTGCCACAGGATCTGGTTTTTTACTTCTCTATCCCATACACAAACCCACCAGAAAAATATTACTGAGAACTGGTCAGGCAGACAGGTTTTGAAATAAAACGGGCTGATGTGATTTATTCCAAAACCAGCAGCATTTTGTTCATTGCCACAGAAGGACAAGAGCACACACTGAATCTTGTAAGGCACAACTAAAATCTAGCAAAACCATCCCTCTGAAATCAAAGACAATAAAATACATACATCAGTAACACCAGCTTGTTGGGAAACACACAGCACTGGTGGCAATAACTGGAGGTCCCACGAGTTTCCAAGGGCAACCCACGTGGGCTGCATGTGGTGAACAGAGCGAGGCCATGACAGGAGTGTTCCCTCCTACCAACCAAAAATATCTAAAGCGACTTCAAGTGCTGCTGTTTTGGGGACTTTCACCAACTCTGTAGGCTACAGCTTTTGAAGGGAAACGTCAAACATACCTGCAGATCAAATTCCAAGCATACCCTTTTCCCAAATGTTCGGATTGCTCTCTCACTTACCATTGTATTCCCTCTGTTTTTTTTCACCCAAAATCCTCTTAATCCATTTTAGAGTCTGCACTTTGCATAGGCAAGCAGCTGAATTGGATCAGCAAGTTTACAAGAACATGAAAACAGAGCTTGACTTTTTCATAGCCCAGTCAGGATTTGCAGCTAAAACTGACACAAAGGTGTTGTACACGACATGTGAGCTGCGAGAATTTGATTTTTCCACAGTTTAAGACATCCCAATATAGACTGAAATGTTTAAACCTCTCTGACAAGGAATAACTTGCTAAGACATTTCCTGATCATTTGAAACAGCCTCCATGTTCCTTAGTTTCTCTGCATTTCCATTCCATCCCTAGGGCAGGAATAGTAGGACTTCTTTACCCACTAATGTGCATTTCAGGATAAGGGAGCTTTTTATATAGTAATGTCCTGTGGTTTTGCTTTCTATCAGACAGCAGATCCTAAAGAGATCTTCTGCAATGGCTGGAAACTCACCTTTTGGAAACTGGACATGTGAATATAAGCAAACTTTTAGTATCATTGAGAGAGAGTGAAAAAGCTATTACTGTTCCTGAAAATGAAACACCATTGACTTAAAAATACTTAAATTAACTCCATAACATTAGTTTCTTCTCTATTTGTCTGAAATGAAATACAGGTAAAGTCAGATGTGGTAAGCAGTATTTTTATAAGCAAGTATTCAGTTGTAAAGCTTTATTGTATTAAACTGTTAAAATTAAAAAAAAAAATTTGAAAATATTCGAAAAGTAGCTTATTTCCACCTGCTTCCTAAATCAGTAGGACTTAAACTGTATCCATCATGTTAAAGCAGAGGAAAAATGAATATCACAAACAGAACTACTGCCACATTTTAAACATTCAGCTCTGATACTGAAAAAACTGCTTCTACTTAGGCATTATTTTTGTAATATGTGAAACAGTCTCTGCTGCTACAAGTTACATTGTAAGAGACAGCTTCTCTGTATTTTAGAAGGACGTCAAGTGACAAAATTTGTAACAAAAAATACCACTTTGCTGGAAAATACATGAAATTCTGAAATAGCTCCAAGGTTCACAGTCAGCAAGAGCTGGAAGGTCCAAACCCACTGTGTGTCTACGCCCTTTTCCATAAAGCATCAACCCAGCAGGATGACATAAAATTAAACTCTAAGAAGGCCAATCGACAGTTCCAAGTCAGATTAGTGACCTGAATCAGCTCAAGAAACAACCTGACAAGCACCAGGGTTTGCTGGAGTGAAAACAGAGGAGGAAAAGGAGGTGAGACTTCCTCTTTTTGCAACATTGACCCACTGCATCAGCCCCTGAATGACTGAGATTTCCAGGAAACCTCCACTTTCTTCAAGAAATACTAAAACTGGTAGAAGCAGTTCCCATTTGCAAAATACTTTCATTATGTGAGCTCCAATATGAAAGAGAAATGAAAAAAAGAAAAAAAAGAGAGACAATTATTTTGCTTCCAGCTTTAATTGCCCTGCAGGAAAGCGAGGTAAAAAAAAAAAAAAGGAAAAAAAAATTTAAAAACTGCATGTCAGCCAAGCAGCAATGAGAAATGGAAGAACCAAAGAGAGGGCTCAGCCCCGGGTGTATGGTTACACCTATCCTGTAAAGTTAATACAACTTAGAGCAGTGTATTTTATTTAAAGAACAAGTAAGGAAATACTTTGTGTCGCTGAAGTAACAAAAGGAAATTGTACTGCTTGGAATGGGGAAAAAAGCCATCCCTGAGACAGAGTGTACGTGGTCAGTCATTTGATTCCCTGTCTGACAGGTACCAGTGACTTAGCAAAGACATCCCCATGGGGCTACAAGCTTCTGTAACAAAGTTCTCCCATAGATGTACTGCAGTTTTTAAGTGTTACACACATCTCCAAGCACTCACACCTGAAATATTTAGGTACCTGGACTCCAAAATGACAGTACAGTAAGAAATGGAAGAGTTACTGTGATGTTTTAGAAGTGGAGAACTCTCTGTAAGTTTAAGCCTCCTCACTCAATTAACACAGAATTTACACCCCAGGATCCCACTAAAGGACTCTTGGACCCTTTTAAAAGAACTGTGAATTATGCTTTAGGCCTTTATTTTGCTAGGCTTTCCTATTCCAGATATCCACAACCCATTAGTCAGATATTCCAGAAGTGAAATTTAAGAGGTATATTTATTTCTTGCCACGTTTTCAAACGCGCCCTTTGATTTTCTCCCCTAAGGGCAGATACTTCTTACACTGAACAATAAACTATTACAGACATTAAGACAAAACGTTAAGACAACCTCTTGATACTCATGGCAAGAAATCTTACACTGCTTAACATGCAAAGAAGCTTGGCCAGCAGCACGAGGAATGCCACTTCACTAGGAAAACATAATACTAAAGCTTCCTGCTCCTAAATTTGAATAGGATATAAAGGAAAGACTCTGAGGTTCAGGACTGCCCACCTATTTGTTGCCCTTTCAAGCTGCTAATATTTAACATGAGGATTTCTTTTTTTTCCTTATTAATATAAACAGAAAGTTTCAAGAACCACAGGTGTTCAAAAACGTGGCTTATAATGGCGGCAAAAACTGTTCATTGAAATTAAAGTGTGAGGGTGAAAAGAATTATAACATCAGAACTTCGTTTTTATATTCTGCTGTGCGCAAATGTCTTCAAGCAGTTTGGGACGCATCTGAATCACCAACAGATGAAAAAGAAATATAAAATACTTGTGACAGTGGCTATCCTTTATACTGACAGGGATTTCTCTTAAATTCAGAGCACTACAACATAAAGCCTTCACTGACAAAGCAAAACACAAACTTTAATGTCTTTAACTTTTTCTACCACAGGGCCACCACACCGATGCGAGATCTCGCTCCCAAGTTCCGGTATTAAATCACACGTTTATTTACGTGTCCGCGGCTGTTTACGAACAGGACGGAGACTCCGAGCATACTCACATTTTACTCTACACGCAATAAGGCAAACACACGTTTTACAAGCAGTTTTTCCTCCCGGGCTCTTTCGAAGGGGCCGATGCCGACAGGGTATGAGCCCGTCCCCTCACACCCCTGCGCTCCCAGCCCTGCGGACACCCCCGGGAGAAGGGGGGAGCCCTTCGCAGCACCCGCACCGCATCCTCCAGCCGGTCCCAGCCCCGGGCAGCCCAAACCTCCCGCTCCTCCAGCCCCGGGCGGCCCAAACCTCCCGCTCCCCCAGCCCCGGGCGGCCCAAACCTCCCGCTCCTCCAGCCCCGACCCCGCTCTCACCTCCCCGCTCGCCGCCGGGCGCCTCAGCCCTTACCCGCCCCTCCTGTCCCCCACCTGCCAACACCGCGGCCTCCCATTGGGTGTCCGTTCCGGGAGCCGCGCTCCCATTGGCGCAGAGCGCAGGGCCGGGCCCTCCCGGCGTGCCCGGCCGCTGCCGCTGCCCGCACCCGACATGGCGGCGGCCGGCGGGGCGCGGGGCCGCACCAGCTTCCAGCGCCGGGCCGGGACCGGAGCCCGCCCGGCCGCTCTGCCGGGCACCCGGCCCGCGCTGCGACACGGGCAGCTGCTGCTCTCCAGCGGGCTGCCCTCCCTCGACTGTGTGCTAGGTTGGTGGGAGCGGGACCGGGACCCGGCGCTGCCCCCCTCCCTTCCTCCCCCGTGCCGGGCCCTGCCCGCCCTGCGCCCCCCGTGACCCCGCGGCGGCTCCCGCAAGGCTCCCGGGACTGGAGGGAGGGCGGGGGGAAGGAGGAAGGGGCAAGGCAGGGTCCGCTTCCCTGGCAGGAGGAGCAGGTTGCCGTGCCCTGCCATCGCCCCGGGCAGTCTCGGAGCGCAGCCCTGCCCTGTGGAGCCCCGGGGCACCGCGTCCCTGTCGCGTTCCGCGGGCTCTGTCACACAAGGGCGCCGAAGGGCTCGGGTTTGAAAGCCGCGTTCGCTGGATTAACGCGTGGTGTAGTTCTGGTTCTCCGGCGTGGCGCTGGTCGGGATGTGTCGGACGGGGTTTTCTATCCCAGCGGCGTCACTGAAATGCCCCGTTTATGCCCCGTTTCGAGGGGTTGCACCGGTGTGAGGCTGTGCTGTCTGTGCCTCTACCTTCGCCTGCTCGCAGTGTCAGGAGGGTCCCGTGGACTGATCTGTTGTGGCTAGTGCTGTGTTATCATCTGTGGCATGAACTGGCACCTCTATGGGATTGGGAACTAATTAATTTCACTGTTTTATCTGTATGCACTAAGGCTGTGTGATCCCTTTACTAACTGCTCACTAAATGCATCTTTAGTGTACATCAACGTACGTCAACTACTTTTAGCTAGTTTAGGTACTTCAGCTTTGTTCATTCATCCTTGGAGCACATGGAATATAGGAATATATAGCTTTTTTTTCCCTAAGGATATTCTGTATAAGTAATGATTAGTATAAAAGTTGTATCCATTTTATAAAGAACTTTTTGCAGCCTGTGTATCATTTGTTTGTTTGTGCATGTCTGCACTTTCATCAGGGATTAGCATCGTTGTGGAGAAGGCTCTTCCTCCTTTAAGAGAGCAGTATTTCATTGAGTGTAATTTGTGAAACCCTTTAATTGCATAAATAGAAGATTTGCTTTGAAAATTCCAGTTCTTCTTCATGTTGCCTTTTATAAACAGTGGATTTTTGCACAGCGTGGCTCAGAAGATGTGGACAGCTCCCATGCTGGCAGTGTCCTAAATTTCCAGGCACTTAGACACACAGTTAGTGGTTTGTCATGGAAGCTGAGGACACTTTCAATGAACCCAGGCTCCCTTCTGAAGTACGTTTTCCTTGTCTTTTAAATATTTAGTAATTCCTGACCTTGCTAATTTTTATAGTTAAATATTAAGGAAGTTTTTCAACCCTAGGAATAGCAACTTGTGAAAATATTTTTAAGATAGTTTTTGGGTTCTGGCATCTTTGAAAAGCTGTAAAACTCTATATTCCTATGTAAACCTTTGGTAAGCTCCTAGCCCTTGAATCACTGATTTCTGAGGGCTGAGTGGGTAGGCCAGGAAAGACTTGTGCCAAACATGGTGACTATAAAAAAGTTTCCATTGGTTTCCATTGTTGGAGACAGAGAGCATCTGTACAGAATCACTGATTTTGGAGACTGGGGAAGGACCTCAAGAATTCACCTTCTGTAGCCTTAAAGGAGGTTCAGCACCAAATTCCAAGTTATTTGCTCAGGGCTTTGTCCAGTTGAGTCTCGAAAATCTGCAATGGCAGAGATTTCACAGCAGCTCTGCACAACCCAGTCCAATACTTACTTATTTTTGTAGGGAGTTTTCTTCTTCCTCATATCCACTGGGAACTTCTCCTGCTTCGGTTTATGCCTGTTTTTTGTTGCCCTCCCTCAGTTAAGAGCTCAGCTGTCTGCTCAGTAGCTTCTCTTAGGTACCATCTCACAAGCTTCAGGTCTTCCTCTCAAGCCCAATTCCTTCAGCCCCTTCTCTTCAGTCATTTGCCCCACCTTGGTTCCCTTCCACTGGATTCATTTCAGTTTATCTTTGCTTCTCACTTCACTTCATCTTTACTTCTTTCTTGTACTTTATCTCTACTTCTCAATTCAGCTTATTTATACTTCTTTCTTGTACTGAGTGTCTCAAAACTGGACCTTGTATTCCAGATGTGATCTAATGAGTAAAGGGGATAATCACATCCTTTGACCAACTGACTGAGCACACTGTGCTGGTGGAAGTGTTGTGCTTGGTCTCCTTCCTGTCCTTTCTGTGTGGAAATAAATGTGTTGCAGAATGCTGTTTATGTGTTTCTTAAAGAGTGCTTATACTTCCTTCTTTTGTCTTGCTCACTAGCAGTTAAATAATTGCACAAAATATTTAATTTTTATTGTCACCAGAGACAGAGGACAATCCTTTTTTTTTTTTGGTACAAATTTCTAGTGGAAATTGCTATAAACTCTCTTAGTCTATGTTTCATAGACATATTTTTTAGCAGTCAGCAGGCAGTCTTCTAAATCTCTGGCTTTGGGCTTGAATTTAAGTTTGCTTGGTTCAGAATCTGTAACCCAGATACAGCATTATTTGCCAGACATGAAAATACAGCTTAGGAGTAAGTGTGAGTAAGGGAAAGCATGGTGTTATCAGACACAGGTGTAATGAGGAACTTCTGAAGAGAGGAATAGGCAGAGGATACAAGGAGGAATTTCTTTTACCCTACAGCTAGAGGCTGATTGTTACATTATTGTTGGCCACTCTTCTTAAGCAATGCATTTCCTTTGGAAAAAAAAAGTGTTGGATGAGTGCTGGGTTTCAAATGCCATCTTACCATTGGGGCACTGCATTTTCAGGCTTTATAGTCAAATTTACTTCCAAGGTTTTACTTTCAAGACCATATATGCCTGATTTGTGCCAAAGCAGTTCTCTGTAATGAGCTGCAGCTATTGTATAATATAATAATCACATGCCTTGTATGGAGTGTTTTGTTTCAAGCTGCTTGAAAAAAAGATCAGGGATATGCTTTGAAAACAATTGGGACATTTCTCAACTTGCAAAGTTTGTTGTGTTTCTGTCCATAAGATCCTAAATCTCTTTGCTGTAAGTGGCAATGTGGAAAGTTACAGGTCTTGCTTAGTTGTTTATGTGTGCTACTGCCTTAGATACTGGCGAAAAAAAAATAAAGTAGCAAAATTAGGAAGAATAACAAGTTCACAGCAGCTTTCTTGGGAAACTCAAAGATTTTACCTCTTCCTTTTTCACTCCGTCAGCATTCCTGCTATTTTTTCCTGTCACTTGTTTTTTACTTAATTTACTATTATTGTTACTAATTATAATATGAATATGTAACCATTGTAACTGCAATAGTTTTACATTCCATCTAATAGAAGACACTTGGGCAAACTCTTCACTGCACCAGATAATGTAAAGCCAGTCCTCTGACCTGAGCTGGCCTTCAGCAACCAGGGTGTGTGCACATATGTTACAGCTCTGGCTTGTAGAAAGAAACAGTACCATTGATGATCTGAAAATACAGCTTGTGAGAATTTTGACTGCACCGTCATAGTGTTTGACAAACAAATTCTCTCTTGTGCAAGCGATTTAAGAGCAGAAGAGACACTACTTCTGTTGTGGCTACAAGTGAACTGTTTATAGCTGAGGTTTTTATGTCCTTATCGCCGTGAGGTAATACATTACTGATGGCTGCTTTGATCATATTTTCTGTGTCAAGCTGTAAATATTTGAGGCATTGTACCTCTTGACTTGGGAGCATAGCTTGAAAAATCTGCAACAGTGAAATTAGTGTGTGACTAAACCCTGTCACTGCGATGTGCTGCTCAAATCGTGGCGCATCATGGCACGATGACAAAGTGATCCCGTTGTGGTTTTAATTCAGGTGTGATGTTATGCAACAATTTATTCAGCCTGTGGGAAAGAACTCTGCTTTTTCTCTTCCTTCTGGGTAATTCAACATTACAAGTGCTACAGATATTTGTAGTCCCACCAGCAGAGAGCTATAAAGATTAAGAAGGTGGTCCAACTCCCATTGGAATCAATTTTAAGTGAAGTTTAATGAACTCTTATAAATTTATAGAGTGAATGATCCTGTTCACTAGAGTCCATCTATGCACTAGAGTGCATCTGTGCAGGCCAGAATTAACTTCTGGAGCCAGTGTGATTCAGTTTGCTCTTAACTTTTAAATCAGTACGTAATTGCAGGTAACATACTGGAATTCCCTTCATGCAAAACACTTCAGTAGGCTGGTTACAGATGGCCATCTGAACACTTCCAGGAATTTTTAGCCTTCCTGTCACAGTCATATCATTGTTAAAGGAAATAGTCTGATGTCAGGTTTTTCCACTATTGTAATTCTTGGAATTCAGATTATAAGCCAGTTTACTCTTCACCTAAAATAAAATATGAATTCTTCTTTCACTGCCTTTGTAAAGGAATTTGTAGGATTGTTGTTATGTCCCAGACATGCCATGAAAGACTTTACTAGCATCTGTTTTTTCAGATGTGTGTTAGATGTGTCTGATCTGTCAGTCCAGGTTTCACTGGGTGAAATCCTGCCTGTCTCACCACCTCGTCTGCTTTCAGTAACAAGATAAAAAGCAGTGGAGCCTGGATTTTGCCTCAAAGCCTTGGGTGGGAATTTTCTAGCTTCTTAGTATGTCACTTTGCTTACAACCTTCTTGGTACAAAGGAATATCCCTTGATAGTGATTAATCTGACTTTAATTTGTAGCATGTTTACTCACTTGAGTCATCCAAGTGAAAATCTGCTGGCTCAGACCACACATCACTGCTGTGGTACTTGAGCGTAGTTCTGCAGAGCTCTGCAGGATCTTCTTACCACAATGATGATAGTACAGTATATTGTGAAAGTAATTGTAATGTGCAGTATATAATTACATGTGATGTATAATTATTTCATAATAGAGAATTGTAGTAAGTATTGCAAAGGTAATTAAAATGTTGTTCACTTTTATATTTTTAAATTCCCCGTTATCACCTTTCTTTGACTTATAAACTAAGAAAAGTTAATTGTTCTCTAACATAGTATTAAAATGAATTCTTACTTTATTCTTCATTTTGTTTTGTTTCCAGGTGGAGGCATAGCTGTTGGAACCCTTCTTCTCATTGGTTAGTATGGAATATATATTAATGCATTCATTAAACAGCCTGTCTTTTCACTGTTTTTTGAAGTCAGACTTTAAGAAAGTGCAACTCTCAGGTCCATTCACTTTGTGTAGCCTTCAGAGTGGACTGTTGTCTGTTTCAAGAATTATTCAAGAATTACTGGAGGTAAATCAAAACCTTAATTTTAGACACGCAAAGAATACCACAGAATTCTGTTTGAAGGGATGGTGTTCAGCACATTCCAGGACTTCCTAGTGAAATATTCAAATTTCTAAACTATTTGATTTCCTGTAAGATTCAGGCTGTTTATGATCACTAAGGGTTTTTAGGGTTTTTTGTAAGTTTGGCTGTCTGAGGAAGATATTTAATGCAGCATCTTTTAATCTTTTGGTTGCCAGAATCAGATGAAAGATGATGGAAGGCTTTCTGTGAGGATGTGGATGAGGCACTCTGAGATGATTTAATAAGTGACAGCAGAGTTCCCTTTGCAGACCAAATTGCAGCTGTGTGGGACCACATCTCCATTGCAGCTCCATTGCCCAGCTTTCCTTAATAATTCCTTTTAAATGTTTTATCAGATTAATGGTTCTTATGAGGTTCTTACGAGAAACTTTCAAGCTTGTTACTTGCCCTGTAGCAAAAAGAACTGATACTACAGGGAGAAAAAAAAAGAAGAGTTATTAGAGAAATACATGTACTTATGTGGAAAACATCTGCATCTGTAATCTGAGCTCACATCTTGAGTGGTGTAACAAATTTAATACTGCCTTTTCATACCAGGTTGCTGGAACAAAAAATTAGGATCCTAGGGACAACAGGTCTAACTTTTAGTTTTCCAGTCGCTGCAATATCTCTGAACTGTTGGAGTTCACACAACTAAAAAGTTGTGTGATTGTTTTCTCCCACTGAATAAGATGGAAAGTACCTCAATTTCCTTATTTATAGGACTGACAAAAACCTATCCCGTTGGAAAGCTATCTGAGATACAAGAAGCAATGTCTGAGTGCCTAAATATTAAATTCCCCAAATCCTCCACTTAATACTTAAAAATTAATTATTATTTCAAGTTAAAACATGGATGACAGGAAGACAGCCACCAATAGTATGAAATTGTAGGTAAAGTCATGTAGATAAAAATAAAAAAGATGGTTTTACACTTAAAAAGGCCAATTTCTTGCAGAAGATTGAAAGTGCAGTAAAGCATCATTTTGGCTAAATCCTGAGTGAAGGATTTAACAGGTTGTTAAGAATCAGTGTAAAATTGTAAAATTGGAGTTTAGGGACAAAATCTGAAAAACTGTGCTCCAGAGTAAGAAAAAAGTAGCAAAAATTATCAAGTTTAATAAAGATTTTTCTTTGGTACCTCAATAGTTATGAGAAACCCAAAGGAAGGCCTGAGTAGTTACTCAATGAAGCAGAAAAACTGGTTAACAATGACACTGGAAAAGGCAAAAAATCTTTCCCATTGTATCCTTCCCGGTGTTCCAGAGTAGGCTTTTTACTTCCAAGAAGTTTAGTCTCCTGATCACTTGGAAGTATTTCTGGTAATGTTGTTTAGAATTCCTTGGCATGGAATTTATGCAATGGCAAAACCATCATGTGTCCAGTGATAGGCACCAGCAGACAAGCAGCTCTTCAGTGTGTGTGCTCTTTAGCCTTAAGACAGATTTACTCAGTAATTTTCGTTTATTTTCTGAAAGGGATGAAAACATTGTGGTCCCAATATTTTGTTTTGCTGTGGAATGACAACCATCACCTGGGAGATTGCCTTTGTTATCTAAAATTTTGTTTAAGTATTTTGAATGGCTGCAATATTTTGAATTAGTCTTAACACTGAAGAACTAAACAGTGAGATTTGGGGAAAATTTCTTTTAAATCTCTTTTAGCCACTACAGGAATTACGTCGTGTTATCTTCTGTTGTTTATAAGGCTCATGTAACCCACACTAGAGGTTGAAAAACATTTTCTGTTTGCCACTGAGCAAGCTGATTACTCTGCCTCTTACTATGCCTTGTTGTTATTTTAAGGGTAGTTTTTATTTCTGCATTTTATCCATCATTAGAGACAGTTATTGATGTGTCACTGAATCTTAGAAAATGTTGATTTTTACATAAAGTATATAAATGAGTGTATGTTGTTGTGCAGCTTAAGTAATTTGAATAGTTGCCTGCCAGAAAAAATAACTGACATTGCCTAATTCAAGCCATTTTCAGTTGGAGAAGAGCTGCAATCTTGCTGTGCTAAAGGAAGAAGGAAAAAATGATGTTAGATCCTGTTATATTTTACGTATAGATCAGAGATTATGAGACTAGATTAATTTTGTTTCGTCTTCCCATTGCAATATTTGCTGCCCGTTCCAGTAGACAAACTGGGTGGCATCAGATGAACCCACCTGACCTGAGCTCAGTGCCACCACATGAAGTGAGCTCTGTGTTCTAATGGAAGAGATGGTAGGACTCAAATGATGTGAACGTGGCAGGATTTTTTACCTGAACCTTTTTTTTTGACTCTCCTCTGAGCTTGTGGCAGTACTAGTGGTAGGTCTTAATTTACTTATCCTTATAGTTGCATTGTTAGAATATCCTGTCAGTATACCAAAAAATTCTGTCATGAGATTAGTCTAGGCAAGCTTAATATTATCGGGATTGAAGCTGTCAGTGATAAACCTCCTAGGAAGATCTTTCTGTGTTGTACTCCAAGTGTTATAAAAAGGTTAAATTCTTCCCCCTTCCTTCAACATTCTCTAAGGCAAGAATAAATTGCATTACTTTTAGCTTAGCTCCCTTTGCAAATTAAATGCTCATCTTCATTATTTGACACATTATCTTGGTTAATTTAACCAAATAATAGTAGATTCAGGGTATTAAAATATTTATTTTAACCGTTGTGTTCTGAGATGTAGTGATGGCACAGGTTACTTGCTAAGACTGTAAAATATTGCTTGAAATCCAAGTTAACAATTTTTTTAACTCAATTCATAATAAAGAGCACCGTGATTTTCAGTTGAACTTAATTCTGTAGTATATTCTTTTGACAGTGTTTTAATTACATGAGAATTAGAGAGCTGAGGCATCTGATAATCTCATGCAAGACCCTGGTTACTAGAGGAGCTTGAAACTTCCTGGCATTTGTTCACATAACAAGAATTTGTAAGATTTTAACTAGTCCTTTAGTTTCAAGAAATCTTGCTATAGTGGGTTTGTACCAAGCATTCTGGTGTGACACCATCAAACCAGTTTGTTTGATGTAAATGTGAGACCACTTTCAGCCTTCCGGAAGAATCTCCCCTGCCAAAACAAGTTGTGTGGCTGTTGATTAAGCACAGTCCTTCCCTCCTCCCGTCTCCCAGGTACTTCAACCTGGTTTGTGTCTGTTTTGCCAGCCTGGGGAAGAGTTTCCAGAAGGATGTTACTTTGTTTTTAAACGTAAGCCTTGTTTATGTGACACATTCTGCGCTGTGAGTTGCAGCCCACTCAGATAGATCTCTCCTGGGTACCCTATAAGAACATATTCTTACCTACCTCTAAGATGCTCTAGTTCTGACAAGGTCACTGACAGCTAAATGTTTTAAAGATTATCAGTAGGAGGGTTTTTGTTGGTAGCTGAGGTCAGTTATTAAAAGTTAAAGATGTCTGGTTAAAAGCAGGTCTATACTTGTACATTCTAAGCCCTGAAGCAGTTTCAGCTACTTTAATTAGCTACTATTATTTTTGTTAGACATGCAATTTAACCTGACTGGTAAGAGCTCTCTTCACTTGTCAATATAAGTGAATTTATCTTCTTTTTAAAGCCAAAAATCATAATCTCAAGAGAGGTACAAAACAGTGATTTGCTGAATATAATTCTACAAAATACCAGTTACCAGAATTCACCCTCCTGAAGTATGGCCAAATGCCAAATATTGTAATTTATATGTTTGACAACTCCGTTTTGGCATGTGCTAATTAAATGCAAGTGACACAAAGTATATCCCCTCCAGCTTAGTAAATGTGGACATTAGAAAAGTATCTTTTAAATGGAATTTCAGATTATTAAAATAATCGCATCTTATGACCTGCAGCAATTCAGAGAGATGTTTCATAGCTACAGAAAGACACACCTTAGGTCACAGGACCCTACTGTAGAACTATCTGCTGAAAAAATTATCGATACTGATAGGCTATGACAGGCTTTTGGCAGCTTTAGGGCAACCTGTCTAGACTTTGTACAGAGGGAGAAAAAATAAGCTATCTGTACATTACATTGTTGCAGTCCTACCTTTCCCTTTTTACAGCTCCCACTGTTTTGAGCAATTATACTACAAATTACTGCTGGACTTTTTCAAAGAGCTTCCTGTTGTTTATTATACTGGTGTTTAAAAGTCAGGTGTTATAAATATGATCTGTAAGTGTTTGTTATCTTATGGTAGATTTTATTCCTGACTTTTTGTTCCTCCTCTGGTTCTAGAGCTTGTTCTGTATCCCTCTCCTGAAACATGAATATCTCTGTGCAGAGGGGGTATTTTAATTAGAGACTTTTTTATTATTTACGTATCAATCACATATTTACATATCAATTTTTATAATTCCATTTTTTCCTTAATTTGTGTATAAATGATATATTTGCAGTGCCTTAGTGATATCAGTGTCTCACTGATTGCCCTTTGTCTTCTGTGCCCTAGATGAAATCCAGGGCCTCGAAATTTTACAGCTAATTTTGTGACCTACTACTACTTTGAGTAGTAACTGCAGACAGTCTGTGCACAAAGGTGTTGAGAATGTCTCTTATGTATCCAGTGTAGTGGTAAAAAGAGCCATAAATAGGAATTGGTCTTTATCCTTAGTGTTCCACATGGGTATATGTTGGAATTCTTTGCAGTCATACTGACAATGCTGCTTTTTCTCCGTGGTGGTTCCAGCCATGAAAGAATGCTGTTGTGGAAGGAGACCAAAGGGTAACAATCACAATAAACTATTTTATTTATGTCCTTATCTGTAGGATCAGAAGAGGTTTTTGTCCCGGAGACAATATGCATAACTTCTAGGAAAATAATCTCTTTTCCTGGTGTAGTTTTACGCTTCACTAGTTACTCACCTGCTACTTAGCTGTGGAACACTCTTTGTTCAGCAAGAATCAGAGAAAGCTGTGGAGGGCTGGGTGACTTGTGGTGACTGGGCCCAGAAAAGGGGTCTGCAGCTGCAAGAGTCTTATTTGTTTATGTGCCTTATTAGCTAGAAGTGAAGTTCCCAGTGGAGGCTGCTGACAGCACAGCCCTTTGCTGTGGAGGCTGAGAATAAAGATTTGGGCCAGGTTGGTCTCAAGTGTTTGGCTGACTCAAATGAACTCAGCTGTTAGTTCCTACACCTTACAGAACGAAGGTGGTTCTTCTGGAAATTTTGGAAAAGCAAAGAGAACAGTTGAAAATGTATCAAAATAGTTAAGTCCAAGCATTATCAGCAAAGTGTTTCCTTCCGTGATTCTGTGAAAATAATCAGTGAGCTGCTGAGGTACCTGTGCTAACTGATTTGTTTGTTTGTTTACAAGAAGAAAGCGAGCTGCACTGCTGTGGTTTTGAATAGTAATGTTCCAATTGAAGCCAGGGTACAATGGATGCTATCAGAAAAGCCCCATATGGGTGCACTTTAGATCTTTTGAATACCACAAAAGTTTAGTGACCTAGAAATGAATCAATAAAAAGCCATCCTCTATTTGACAAATTGAAGAACTGAGGGATTCTTACAGATGCATTGACTTTAACAATTCCAGATACACTGTTTGTAAAGGCTTTCTGAGACACATTTAATCCTTAGAGTACTGTAGCAGACTATGAGGTGGTTTATATTTAGATCACTCTCCAATACTTAATTTCCTATTTTTACTGTAAGTTTGCTGTTATGAAAATCAGTGTAAGCAAACCAAAGGAAAGGCTAATGCTAAAATGATGTGTCCTTACCCTGAATGTGAATGTCTTTAATTTGCTGCATTGACAATGCCTTATTGTTTTGCAAAATACGTTTTGGGTATGGCAGTGTAAGAACATCTCTGGTCCTCTTATATTACAAATAGGTCAATGAAATTAATTATCATCTTGATTAAGTCAATAAAAGGGTTTATATCCGTGTTCCTTTTTGCTTTTCTTCTACAGTTTGTTTTATGTTTCAGCATTTCAAATAAAATTTGAGTAAAAATTCCTCTTTACTACTACAGATTTATTTCCTCACAGTTTAGTTAAATAATCATCAACACACAGTGTGATTTCTTGCATTTATACCCCAGTTTATGGAGTTTGTGTGTTATGTTTGGCACAAAATTGAGCATGTTGTTTACTTTCTAAGGAATAATTAGTATCAAAAATGATGATCCAGAAAGACTGTCTATACAGCTGCTGCATGTACACAAACCATAAAACAGTTAAACTAGATATTTGCTTATATTCCATTAAATATCGGTTAAGTCCTGTCTGCATGCAATACAACTCAGGTTTTCTGTGCCTCAAATGGTGGAGAAGGTGAACTTTATCCTACAGATAAAAATTAATAAACCAAGATTTTTTGTTTGCCAAGGATGATGTTAAATGTCACAGCTGAGGATCCTTCCAGAGCACCCGAGGAGTGTTCCTTTTGCTCTTTTTTTTTGAAGAGAGGGAGATCTGACAAAATAGTCTCCCTCCACTGACATCTGCTGCAGTGATGTGATTACAGGGTGGCTTCTTTCAGGTAGCTTAGACAATTTAAAAAAAAAAAAATGTAGATATCATGCTGTCACTTTGATTTTTAGGGGGCCTTGGTTCTTAAATTGAGAGCTTCATAGATGGAGATTAGCATGTGGAAATCAATGTACTGTGGATAATATATTACCAATGATATTGCAGTAAGCAACCAAAGCATAAATAACTGGAGAGAGCCAATGTTTGAGGGGCAGGAGCTGTAGGTGTTCCTGGCCTCCAGTTATAAGGGAGACTCTGTGTATGAGTTTTATTTTCCTCTTGTTGAAACAGTTCAAAATCTAAGCAGGCTCCAACGACTGTATTTACAAAATAAGGCTGTAATACTTCTTCCTAACTTTAGAAAGTGTCTGTTCTGCTTTTTGCTTCTGCAGCTTTAGTGCTTCAGTTTTACCTGGGTTGACTTGTCTCCATCCTGGTCTCGTACCTGGATCTGCCTCCTCGGTCACCACACAGTGTGTGGAGCTGAGTTACCAGGGAGACAGTTCTTCAGTAACACTAGTCATGGCTTTATAAGGATGTGAGAGTAAACTATATCAACTATTTAACTAAGAGCTCCAAACTTCCAAGGAAATTGTAATTCTGTCAATGCTTTCAGGAATCAGTCTTGCTGAAATGTTAATAAGGAGCCCAGCACTGTCACCAGTGAGCTTTTGTCAGTACTGTCCTTTTTATGATACAGGTCTGTCCATATCATTACACTGTTGTGTTTTAAAAAATTTAAGTGTGTTTTTGCAAATACAGAAGGTTAATAAGGCCTACTAAGCAGGTTAACAGTATCAAAGATAACTTATATTAATACAGTCTGAGTTCTTAAAACCTGAAGACTCTACGATAAACTGGATATATCAATGGCAAGTACCAGTAATGATAGTGCTGTAATTATTGTATTCCCTTTGGCTTCTTTGGATATCCAGTTTTATTTAATCTCCTGTCTCAGTGATGTGTTATGAAGCATTTTTCTCTACATTGAAATTCTGCTTTGGAGTCACTCCTAGTTCATTGCTGGGTTTTAATGAAAGGGAAACTCTTAAATAAATATTTTTCCATACAACAAAATATGTAATCTTGACACTATATCTTTAGGGATTATTATAAAGAAGAAAGAAATTTAAAGATACAAATTTTCCAAATTTTAAGTGTATCTCAAATACTAAATTTAAAAGTGAAATAAAAAAAGCAGGAAATAAATTGTTTTACCTGATACCCCATGGGAGTTGGGCAATGTCTCTTGGAGACCTATTTCTTTTCCAGTGATTTTGAATACTTGTGGTTTGAATTTCTTGTTAATCTTAGCCCTTTTGACTCTTAAGCTACAAAACATTGTATTTTCATACATATTGAAGTTACAATATTTTTGTTAGATATGAACGACAGCTTTCTAATTTTCTGTCTTTGTTATTGGTTTTCTGGTTTTTTGGGTGTTTTTTACTATTTCATATGTGTAGGGAGGAAATTGTTTCCAAGTCACACAAAGAATGGATTGAGTCTTGTTTGTTCTCTATAAAGAAAATCTCTCTGTGTTTTTCTGCCTCGACATCCCTGTCTGTTGTCTTCCAGCAGCCAGATTAACAGATGAAAAAGTAAAATTGTGCATTTACTTTTCTTCCAAACAAAATATTTTAGATATCTTTCTAAATAAATGTCAAGAATGTGTTGTTCCAACACACACTGGAACATGATCTAAAATGTTAGGGGGCAGTTAATGACATAGTTATATTGTTGGGAACTTTTTTTGCTGGCATTAACACTGCTAATGTTGGTATTTCCTAAAATTAAGGAACATCAGAGGTGGTTCAGATTTCATTGTTATGTACTCATTCACTTCCCTGGTAACTTTAAGTCATGATAAGTTTTAATTGTATGAAGTTCACTAAGATTTTCTAATTCTGGTAATTTCTGATACTCGCAATAAAGAAGCTGGAGGAAATATTGGCCTTTCTGAAGCCAGTGGGAGTTTGTATTTTCATGTCAGTAGGCCAGTATTCACAATGTCTGTTAACAAGTATTGTCTCATTTCTTAAATTCATGTGTCTTTTGAGTGTGTTCCTTACTTTGCTCTGGTTAGCTCTCAAAAACAGTGTTGCAAATTACCCGTTTTTTCAATGCAGACATTGGGTTTGCCTGTTTTTGTAGTTTTCACAGCTTTGAAAGAAATGCAGATGTAAGAATGTCTCAGTAATAAATGATACCTCTATATAGCTTTAGCATGCCCAAATATGATTGGATTTTGAAAAGCATCAATTAATAGCTATTTTAAGCAAGTTAATGTTTAAAGCACTGAGAATGTAAATATTAATATAATTCTCCTAAATTAATAAACCCCATCCCATTAACCCATAAAATTCAGTAATCTTAGTTGATACTTATGGGAAGCCTTGTAAGAGAGATAATACTGATTGCTGTATCCCATCCCTAATTAGAATGAAATGCAGGATTGAGAGCTTTTTCTCTGTCTTGAAAAATTGTAAATGCAGTATTATAAGTATTATCTTTAAAGTTTTGGAATCCTATTTTACCTCTGTTGTACATTATACACTCCAGGAGACAGAGCAAAAGGGACCTTTTACAGTTTTGTGAACATACAGGTGGGTGATTTATCTAACAACCAAAAAAAAATTCCAACTATTCTTGTTTTCACAGAGGAAGATAAATACGGCCTTTACTCCAATTTGTTGTTCAAGTATTTTCTGGCAGAGGGAATTGTCTGTGGACATGACCTGTTCGTTGCTTCTGCTAAAGAGCATCCTGACAACATCTTGAAGGTAAATAAGACTCCTTGCTTTTGATAAGCAAGGCTGTAATCTCTTGATGAACTTGGACACATTTTGAAGTGTGTGTATTGTGTAGTAACGAATTAATTAATCTTGGTGATTCCTAAGAATGTGTTGGGAAGCACAGGAGTATTTGCAGTAGCCAGATTTGGGAATTAAATTTAGCACCCTAGCTTCCATCTAGGGACAGCAGAGTAAGATCCTTCCAAGGCCAAATCAGGTTTGGAGCCAGCTTGTCCTTTATTTTGGTTGTGGATGAAAACCACTGGATTAGTGGGATGGTTTGAGTCAACCCAGCTCTTCCCAGTTTTGACTGGCCTATCAGGAAGAGTAGTTAAGGGGCTTCCAGTATGTTATGGTGGAAACAGTGCACAGTTCGTGTAGATATTTATTGTAGTTTCCCATAGAGAATAAAAATACCATTTAACACCTTTACAAGTTCCTTTACACTTACATTTCGTTCTGACTCTTTTTCTGTGCTTGGGAACGTGGTCAGCTTTGGGTCAGGTCATACAGGAAGGATCCTTTCAGACTTCAGTGGACTCCAAATCAAACACTTATAGTTTCTGTTATAAGAAAATTATATAAGGGGGAAAGCCTGATCAACAGTGCAAAAAAATGCTGAAGTGTGAGGATAATCTTACAAAATTTCACTAAATATTTTATGTCTTTCTAAGGCTGCGTTTTTCTAATATCAGAAGTAACATATAATTTACTGATTACTTCTGCATCAAGTGAAGTCTGGCTATTTCCTTAAGTGTCTTCAGAGACTATTTCTGGACAAAATGATTACTTTTCTGCTTTCCTCTCTAGTGGTAGGAAATTCTATGCCTTACATATTCAATGTTCAGTATTCAGGAAGAAGTATATTCTTAATGAAATTATATGACTACATTGTGAAAAATCTAATTTATTTTTTTAAATGATCTTGAAAGTAAAGAGGGTTCCTTTAGGGGTGAAATTTTTATCATTTTTTCTTGTGGTTTAGAGTGAAGCCTAAATAAATAGGTTACAAATTGATTTTTAAGTATGAATTACATAAGAACATGCTATATTTTTTAATAATAATTGCTTTTAAATAACTGATAATCAATTCATTGACTCCCTGGCTGTACCATACATGATTACTGCAGTTGTGTTCCTTATCGAATTAAATTATTCAAATGAGTATTTTTATTGCACTGTGTTAAATTTTCTTAAAATAGAGTAGCAAACATGCATTTTATTCTTCTTTCATTCACCTTTGATTCAGTTGTTCACAACCTGTCATATTTTTCCTAGCTCCTTTATGCTTTTGCAAGTTAATTAACAGACATTGTTCCCCTCACCTCTCCTTCTTGTACCAGTGTGTTTGTGGTCAGTTAGTTTGACGTGCCTTATCAAGCTCTGTTGTGTGATCTGGAATAATTTTCCTTCTTAATTTCCAGGGTTGGACACTAGGCAATAACACTGCACTCTCCTCTGTTTTACCTCCACAGTGGTGTTACTATAAGAGACTATAAACGAATGGGCAATGTTGCTGCAGGAAAGTGGAGGAAAACATAGTTTTGTTTTGTTGTCTCCCTCCATTTGTGTTTTTGTGTGTCCAACAGTATTCTTGTCTGTGCTTTTCTTGACTATTCAGCACTGCCTAACAAGGCACAGCAGAGTTGATTTCTCTGATTTGTATTGTGTCAGTGAAGTAACCCTCACTCAGGTGCTTCAAGAAGTCCTCTCCTGTCATAAAAATGAGCTCTTTGGGATTTGGGTGACTCCACCAAGTCAGGATTTTAATACAGCATATCTGACCGTTGAATAATGTGGCATTTTATTTAACGGATTAGTAATTAATTTATTTTCATTATCTGATTGGACAGTATTCTGTACCGGGAAGGCAACATAGACATTGTACATATCAACCTGAATTGCACATTATGCTTGGGGTTTATTTTATAAAATTCAAGTATGGATTCAATAAATTCCATGGCTAGTATTCTAATTAACTGGTGTATTACATAAAGGCAGTTCATTAACTGTCCATATTAAATGTCTATATAGTGTGGTCAGTCTATTTATATGTTCAGTTCTCTGCCAAGATGCCATAATTGCCCTATTCCAATTTTGTGATGTGATTGGAAGTTTCTTGAACCTATAACCAAGACAAATATTGCTGGTAGTAGGAAGGGGAAAAGACATTCTTATAGACCATAATTATCTTGAAATTGTGTATAACTAAAAGACAAGCAGAGGATAAAAAGCCCTGATCAGCTGCCTAAGATATATTATATTACCACCCACCAATTTATCCATCATCCTTTGAAAACATATTCATGCCTTTTGTAGTCAAAGCTCCTTCAGGAAACTGGCATTAAGATGTAATGCTGAAAAATTATACACCTCTGGTAAAACCTGCAGAACTATATACATGCTGGTTTCTAGAAAGTATTTTAAACATTTGAGAGTATTTCTGTTCATTCCATGTTCTTCAAAAGAGGCAACTTTTTACTGTAAGGGCATAAGTACTTAGTTATAGTATATAACATAAGGAATTATATGGTGACTTCTGTGATTGATCATAAAATAAAAATTGTTTGCACTGGTAAACGGAAAATATATTAAATAATAAAATTACTTCAAATTTGGCATTAAAATTCTGCAACTACCTAAACTGCCTATAAAAGCATTTCATTACCTTTATTCCTAAATTGTTTTATTTAGGCTTGAAGGGGGAACTGATGCTCACAAGTTTTAATGAGAAAAAAATGGGTTCTATTTGAGTTATAGTTCACCTTGACACTAAACATTGCTCTTAGCTGAGTTGCTTTTGCTGTGCCAATAGGGATGGAGTGCAGCCTCAGCTGGCTGACAACACCAAGCTGGGTGGTGCAGTCACTTGCTGCAGGGAAGGGAGGCCATCCAGAGGGACAGGCTGGAGAGGTGGGCTCATGGGAACCTCAGGAAGTTCAAGGGGCCAAGAGCAAGGTCCTGCACCTGGGCTGGGGCAATCCCAAGCACAGATAGAGGCTGGGTGGAGAACAGACTGAGAGCAGCCCTGAGGAAAAGGACTTGGGGGTGCTGCTGGATGAGAAGCTCAACAAGAGCCATCAGTGTGCACTCACAGCCCAGAAAGCCAAACGTGCCCTGGGCTGCATCCAAAGCACCGTGGGCAGCAGGTCAAGGGAGGGGATTCTGTTCCTCTGCTCTGCTCTGGTGAGACCCCACCTGGAGCACTGCATCCAGCTCAGAAAGGACATGGACCTGTTGGAGCAAGTCCAGAGGAGACCACAAGGATGCTCAGAGGGCTGGAGCACCTCTGCTATGGAGACAGGTTGGGTCTACTATGGTCAGCCTGGAGAACCAAAGGCTCTGAAGAGACCTTCCAGCAGCCTTTCAGGGCCTGAAGGGGGTTACATGAGAGCTGGAGAGGGACTTTTTGCAAGGGCATGTAGTGACAGGACAAGGGGGAGTGGCTTTAAACTGGCAGAGCACAGGTTTAAATTAGATATAAGGAATAAATTCTTCACTGTGAGAGTGATGAGGCACTGGAACAGGTTGCCCAGAGAACTTGGGGATGCCCCATTCCTGGAAGTGCTCAAGGCCAGGTTGGATGGGGCTTTGAGCAACCTGGTCTAGTGGAAAGTGTCCCTGCCCATGGCAGGGGATATGAATGAGATGGTCTTTAAGGTCCCTTCCAACCCAAACCATTCTGTGATTCTATGATTTATCTTGAAAGGAAGATTTATAGGTCTTCCTTTGTGCTGGGAAACAGTGCTGTAGCACTACAATTTCCCTGTGGGACCCTGGCCAATGCTACATCAATGACCATTCCATTTGGTACCTGGAAGCCTGAGGTGGCAGAGTGGGAGGTCCAGAACTCCTTTCTAGAATCGTGTCTGTTCATCTCCTGTGAAGAAGTTGAACACTTGATTCCATTATTGCCTTTGAATGGATTTTTTGTTTTGGAGATGGAATTTTATTGCAGGATACTTCTGCTCTCCGCTGAGATTGCCTTTTGGGGATTCTCTTACAAGAAGAAAGGATAAAGAGCACATCCTTCAAGAAAAAAAATGTACTTTGACACCATCTGTGAGTCTGTTGCTTATGGTGGGGATCCTTTTCCTACCTCTGCTGTCTTGTGTCATTGTACTTCCAAGTTTAAAAACGAGGGTGCAGTTTGCTCTCTGGAGAGTTACACAGAAGATTCTCTTGAGTAGTAAAGCCCTCAGTGTGCCCCTGTGTCAGATGCACAACCTCCCTGTGTTTGCTGGATGCATCCTGAAGTCACACCACTCAGGTGGAACCACGTGAGTGCTGTAGGATACCACAGTGAAAGGGAAAATGCAGCTTCCCTTGGTGCACCTAGAGAAATGTAATGGCTTATTAAAGATAAAAAAACCTCTAAACCCAAGTTTTTTTAAAAAATTCTTACCAAGCTGAGAAGATCTCTACAACAAAAGTTAAAAGTATATTTTAAAAGGCATTTTGCTTAAGTATGTAATTTGAAAAGACTCAGAAAATTCTTCTTCCAGCAAGCTGGTTATACTTGGGCAAACCTGAAGGACAGAAAGTGCACATTTACTCTTTTCCTGCTGAAAAGGTGAATGCAGGGAGAGCCTGTTATTTCCAGGGTCATTTAAGAAAAAAAAAACAACAACAATAAACCCCCCGCTGAGCTTCAGTGCTGTGTTACTGTGTATGCAAACAACATCTGGAAAGAAAACATAGCTGTCTACGTGGACTTTTTTTATTCCAGCAATGTACATTCAACCGTGTAAAATGGTTGCTTACGTTTTTCCCTCACAGATATGATTCCAAAACATTGTTTTGTCAAAAGGAAAAATGCAAACCTGGAAGAAATGATCAGGCTGGTGGCCAGGGCTGTCCAAGCTTCCATTTTCAAAGAGCACTATTCTGACTCCTTCCTCTCCTTCACTATCTGGTATTGGGAAAGAAGCTGTGTATGAATGCAAGAGGTATTTTTTCTGTCATCTGACATTTTTAGGTGATACATAAATTAAAAGCATAACAACTTGAAAGGTAAAAATATACATGCAAATAGGACTGCATTCCTATTCTTTTTTTCTAATTTTATTTTCAAAATACGTGAACTTGTTACGGTGATTCAGCTGCTGCATGCTGTTAAATGATATCACTTAATACACAGAAATCCAATTGCAATTAGAGCAGAACTGAACTTTCTAACACCTCTCTCTCTTTCTGAAGTCTTGAGGTACCACAAAGACTGGGGTTGAACCAGTCAGCTCTCTGAGTTGAAAAGCCTAACTTCTTAATTATGTAGCTCTTGCTCACCTGTTTACTTTTCTTGCTTGCACATTGGGTAAGTGGAATATCTGTTTTACATTGTTCTTTGTTAAAATGCAAATATTTTAATTATATTGTAATGTATCATTTTCTCCATTAAGAACTGTGTTATAAACTTGACAGAGAAGTTGTAAGAGCGTGAAAGAGGACACTTGAAAAAAAGTAATTGCTTTTGTTTAAAAAGAGTTCAATCCTTTTAAACAGTACCCACTCTGGGAGCTCTCTAAAGTGTAAATCTTTGTCCAAAGTTCAGACCAATCTAATAAGAAGCTTTTCCAGAACCAGAGGAAATAAATGTTTGGCTTAAATTTCAAGTTTTCTATCTACCAATCCTTGTCTATTTATTAAGATATTTTCTTTCATCGTCCTACTTCTGAAATTATGGGGGTTTTTAAGCCCACATCTTACTTAGCCTGTTAAATGTATCATAAAAGTCACAAAATCTAAGTGTTTAGGCTCCAGTGTTCACAAACATCTATTTTACAAATCTAGTTGGCGACTTTGTAGAGCTGATTTGCTCAGTTAGTGAACTCTTGCTTACAGTGCTCAGCTGTGAAGGTTTTATTGAATAATGCTGTTACTAAATCTGTTTAGGCTACTGCCTTATACACTGCAGCAGAGTTTACAGGATTTTGGACAAGGGCACTCATTTTTATTTAGTTTCTTCATGTTACTTCTTTTATTATGCTATTGGCTGATGTGTTTATCTTTTACATACTTAAGCGTCCATGAACTGATTGAGAAAAAAGATGAATTTTGTTTTTAAAAATCATCTAATCATCTCTCATGCATTCCTGGGTTTCAGTGTTTTGAAATGGAGCCATAATGCAAGGAAGTTACAGCAAAGAGTTTTATGGCTTGACTGTACAGTTTACTTCTGTGTATGTGAAGTAGAGAATATATTCTCATGGGTTAAAAAAAAATACCCCTTAGAGTACTTGCAATTAACCTTTTTTATTTCCTAAAAGAGAGGAATATTGCTTCCCTTTCCTCTTCACACAGTTCTCGTTTCTCCTGGGTTCACTTGGTCTTCCTGAATGCCAAAGAAAAGTTTCCATAGAACAGCTTTACCTGGAGATGGAAATTGTTGTACAAGGGCTACTGAAAGGAGAAAAATTCTGTATCCAGTCATTTATGTTCTTTAACAATAGACCTTGTATTCACAAGTATTTACAAATCAAAATAGAATCCTCCCTCCTTTTGGGAGTAGGGCCCTTTAAACTGACACTTATATAATACATTATTGAAAAGAAAATATTTACCCTTCCTGACTTACCATCTGGTGTCCTTTAAATACTAAAAATTAACATAATGAAGAAGAGCCTTAAATTCATGTGAATTTAAACTATTTAAATGTTGTTGCAGTTAGAGATCAACAGTGAATCGTACTCCCCTTAATATTATTTCAAATTTCTTCCACCATACTCATGATAATAACTGCATTGCAAAATGGTTGCATAAACCCATGTGAACGACATACTTATTGATACAGAAATAGATAATGTTTTAAATTCTTAAGTACCATTAATTATACAGTTATTGAAACCCGTAAGGATCAAAGGATTTTATGTGAGAGGGATTTCACATACAGCTTGGATTATGTTGCCAAATAATAGCACAGTAGTACTTCTTTAGAATTGTAAAATAGCTTAGAGAGGAGTATGATGCCTATAGTTGGTGTAATGCATTGGTAATTAAGAGGGTGTGAGGTTAAGCTTCATTAACTGCTGTGGGATTGTATCTTGGATTTTATTATCCCCTAGAGAACATAAGAAGTGAGAGAGGTCAAACTGTTAGAATCTGATTTTGCTTCGTGCATCTGCCAAAACAAGGCAGGCAAAGTAATGTGGCAGCAAACCCAGGAAGACCTGCATTGCTGGCAGACACAGGTTGTACACTGTTTTATTGCAGAGATAAAAGGTTTAGTACAGAAATACATTATTTCGTGTTTGCAATAAAACCTTCATAGCTTGGTTTGCAGGAAACGAAATTATTTTAATTGCATTGTGATTTAATGTGAGCACTTCAGGAAACCTTTTTTTTCTCCCAAACTTTTTCTTTTTTTATTTTAAAACAGCAACAAGCTTTCTTCTCCCCATCCAAACTCCCCTTAATAACTTAAACACTTGTCTGCCTTTTTGTGTGTTCATGCTGCATAGCAAAGACTTGTATTTTAGTTGACCCCAAGAAATGCTGTATGTTTGGTTTTTTTTATTTTAACTAATGCACTACTTCATGCTTTGTTTTTTTATATACCTTATGAAAGATTTGTCTTTTTTTAGCCTGGGAGAATGTAACAGTTCTTAGAAGCTGACACACCGATGCCACAAATTTTGCAGTCCCAAAGCTTTTCAAAGCTGTATGATGTGGGAGCTGAGATATTTTTAAAGAAAAATAAATTAAATAGAGATATTATTGGCTGATAAATCAACTCTCCTTTTCTTAGACCAGTGTTTAAATAACACTTCTATTTCCAAATTCTGGCTGAAATTTTGGAAGTAAATGTAACATATTTTAATACCATATTCTTCTGAAATTCTGATTTTAATTCTAAGAAAATAGATTTATTAAATCCTAAATCCCCAATTCTTTTTTAAATTCTGATGATTTCAGCAGAACTTAAGTGCTTTTTCTGTATGTTCTCCAACAGAAATGATGATTTCATAAGACTGCTGGAGACTAGTGTCTTTGTTACTCAGTTTGTAATGACACTTGGAGACGGGGAGTTGTGCTAAAGCCCTGCTCTTGAATGTCCTACATGCAGATATTTTGAGGAAAAGCCCCATCTTAGCCACCTTTCCCTGTCACTCATAGGCCCCATGCCCCCCTCTGTTCTCCTGGGTGTCCTGCTGGATAGTTTTCAGGCCAGTTTTTGTGTGGCTGGGCCAGAAGCAGCCTGTGTTCTGTGGCCAGTTTGGCTGCTGGTCTGCTTCACCTTTTCTATAACTCCTAATTTTCTTTCTAGTTTAAAGGACAGTCTGAAAACTGAAGAATAATGCTTTGTAGTTCTTGGACAGTAATTAAACTTTTCATGACACTGAAGAGTGAAGCATATATCCAGCCAGCCAGCCTTTAGCTTCGAGAATAAACCTATGTTATGACAACTGGAGGCTTTTTCTCGCTTAGATGTTCTGTATGGGCATGGTCAGGTTTGGAAACTGCCATTTCCTTGAAACAAAGAATAGCATTTAATTATCAGTGTCAGAAAAAGGGAAGCCTTTTGTTCCACTTCTAGTTATCGTGAAGAATAAAAGAGGATATGAAGATAAAAAGAAACGTGTGGATCATTTTAATATTTCCAGTATTGCCCATAAAACAGGTTTACATAACCTCCTATGTCTGTAATTCTCCCCAGTCCCAAGCCCTACTAAGCAATTTTAGGCTCTCTCCCTTTTCCAGATGTGCTTATACAAAGTTCTAGTTGAAATTTAAAAGAGGTGTTTTTTTTTTGAAGTTAAATACTGGGAAACATGAATCAGTACATCCTAAGGAAAAACAACATTAGTGACCACCTGGGTGTCCTGTTTATTTAGTCTTTGGGCAAGCTGATGAAGGCATGTGCATGTTGGCTTCCAGTCAGTGCAGACATACCTTCCAACTGCACCTGCATGTTCTGCCTCTCTTTCTTATAGTTTACTGTAAATGGCAGGGAAAAGAGTAAACAGAAGCTGGGAGAGTAGTGATAATGTTGGGATGCAAATCTGGAGGTAAACAATCTTTATTAGTTCTGTTCAGTGTTCTTTATGTAAAATTTGTTCGAATTACAGATACACTCTGACCTTGAATAGCATTGGAATTTTTTGTTTCCTCTTTGTGCTTAAGTACATCATCTTGGCATGTATGTAACCAGGTTAAGGTAACAGGTTGAGCTCAGGCAATTGATTTTCAAAATACCAGGTGGCTCCAGTGGCAGACCACCTTTTTCAGATTGCAGCTAATTACCTACAAAGCCTACTAAGAGGCCACGTAGTTCACAACCACCACATAAAAGAGTATGATTCAGCATATGTTTGCTTAGGACAGGGTGTGTTGGGATAGAAAATGGCCTGGCTGTGAGACCTCATGGCCCCAGAAATGTCTCAAGGCTCAGTGCCTTGTGTGAAATCGCTTCTTGCATGAGGATGAGAACGTGGTACGTCTAAGAAACATGTCCTTCAGCTAAGCATGGGAGTTATGAGGTAAGAGCATTTTGGAAAAGCAGCTCAGGAAATAAGAATTGTTCTTGGTATGAGAGAATTCTTCAAGTGCTCCTGGTTCCTTCTGTGGGGCAGGAAGGGACAAGAGAGCACAAACCAGACCTAAGCTGGAACACATACTCACTGCCACAGTACAGAGTCACGGCTTTCTCATGTTGCTTTGGGTGAATTTAGCCATGTTTAAGTCATTCTCTAGTGTTAGAAGTTTTTTACTATGTCAAAATTAAAATTCTTTGTTATGTCAGAAGTTAAAAATAAACTACATTGGCAAAAAAAGGCTGTTTTGGGTGGAGACTTTGATAAGTTTTCATCTCTGGCAGCCAAAATCTTTATCAACTTCAGGTGAAACCAGTTTTCCTTGATCTCTTAATCTGCTTCGTTCTTAGCAGCAAAGGCACACCACAGTGCCTAATTGTGTTGCACTGATGGTGTGTCTGCCTCTGATTGTTTTGGGCTGAGTTTCTTGGGTGTCAACAGCTCAGATTTGTGGTGTCTCCCTGCCACAGAGTGCCATGAAGACGGTTTTGTTCTGTGCTCGACTGGAAGGCAGAAACTTTTTTTCTGTGTTACGTGTTATTGAAGCAGCTTCTACTTTATCAGTATTACTTGGAGAACCTTTCACCCCTTATTGTCCTTGACCTCTGTTCTTTTTTAGCGTATAATACATTTTATTTGTAAAATATACATTAGCAAATTTACGTAGATAATGTCCCCGTCTCAAATTTGTCTTTGCCAATTATTATATGATAACAACGAGCTACTTGTACAAATGGTAGGCATCTGCAGTGATTCTAGAGGAGAAAAATATTAAATGGCTTTAAGAAAATATTGGTGGTGTTTTTCTTGTTGCCTCCAGGAAAGGTGAATGGTAAAATATGGCATTTTCTGGATTTTGGCTTTGCAGATGATGTGATACCTGCCCAGTGATGCTACAGCAGTGTGAGTTTGCAACTTGTTATATCACTGGTAGTATCTGAAACAGGGGCCAGTTTAGGGAGTCTGAAATGTTTAGACAGGATTTTATGGTCTCTGGCAGGCACTTGTTATCAGAAAAACACCTCCTCACTACAAAAAGTTACACGTAGTGCCTGGGAGCCAGTTGATCTTGGGGAATGAAAGGAAGACATATCTGGAAATGTTGTTTTGGCCTCGGGATTGTTTCTTTACAGAACTCTCTTTTTTTAAATGAAAGTTGGTGGGTTTGGTTTTTTAATTGCTAAAATTGAGGGGTATTTTGAGATGATCAAGTAGCAGCAGCCCTTCATTGAAAGACCTTTTTATGGTAGGAAGTTTACATTTGTGGATAACTCTATTAGGAAATCAAATCTGCACAACAGTTTCACAATGTATTTTCAAAATAACACCTTAACTGGAAAATAAGTCTAATTAACTCTTTACTATGGATTTCTGTGTTATAAAATCAGCAATTCAAAATAGCATCTTTTTTCTTTTTTATAAAAATACTTTATAAAATGCTCTTAGGAGTAAATGTAGAGGATTTGTATCTGCATATATGTGAAATGCATTGGGGTGCTTGTCAGCTCATGTTTGTATTTATACTTTCTCAGAACCTTTCAGTACAGTGTTCTGTTTTCATTTTCTCCTGTCTGTCAGAAATCCTTGTCTTTGGTTTGAAAGCTTTCCTGCTTTCTTACTGGGTAGATGTAATGCAACTTTAACAAAATTAATTTATTTTTTTAACTGAAACAACTGTTATAAATCTGTAAATTTAAGGAAAACTGGAAAATTAAAATTTTAATCTGCATGTAGATTTCCTACCAATAAGCTTAATTTTTACCATCATAGTAATACAAGTTTATTGTATACAAGTGTATCTTTTAAACAAGCTGCAAGAAATCTGAACATATAACTCTGTGCATAACCATTCTCGTGAATAGGCAATACCAGGCTTTAGTTTATTTGCAAAAAGGAAATAAATAAAATTCTTTGCTCAAAGATGTGCCTTCTGTCTTCTGCTTAGCTGCTGAAATATATAGGTACAGTTGTTCTATTTCTGCAACTTTATCAAAGTTATGAAGTCTGTAAAAGTTTTCATAGCTTCCATTGCCTCTTAGAGGGTGTGCTGACCAACCTCTGAAAGAGGCAGAACTGTCCTGAACTTAGAAACAGTTGTTCTCATGTTTCTTAAGTAATTGTAAATATTCTGCTGATTTACACTGAAGAATCCAAATAGCACATGTTGTTCATAAGATGATGTGTAGAACTATATACAGGTTGTCTGTCCTGCATTCTTGAATACGGAATTAGTGTAACAGTAAACTCAAAATGGATTAATTTAAACCTTCAGTGTCTCCTTTCTGTGTCTGTCTGTCTGTATAATTTCTGCCTACATAAAGCCATGAGTGTCATTTGGATGTTTATGGCCAGCATAAGCTCTGCCCCTGTGCAGAGTTTCATGTGTAACCCTATTTTGATTGAGACTCTTCTTTAAAGTTTTCAAATTTGGTTTTTATGTGTCTTCACTCCTAATACATTGTAACAGAAATACTGGCTAGCTCTGTATATTTTTAACCCTTGAGACACATCTCAGTTCTCTCTCAAGAGTCACTGACTAATGAAAACTTAGTTTTCAAGTAAGTCTTGATGTGTTTTAAGCAGATAGAGATCTGTGCCCTCCAGCTCACAGAGACGGGTGTGATAAAGTCCCCTCAGAAAACTTGGTTGCACTTCGTTTCTCTAGTAGCTGTAACAGCCTAGTGCATAAATTCTGAATGCTTGGTATCCACACAGTGCTGTTTACTTTTTTCAGCAGTACAGCAAAGGTAGAAAGTGTGCATTAGAACTGTATAAAAAAATCCAGGACTAAATGTCTTCCCCTTTCTTTTACTCCTGTGTTTGTGTTCATGAGGAATCCATTGTTAGTAGGTATCATGCCTGATGGTTAGCAGAGGAGAAAAATCAAACCATCCTGTTACAGTGGTTTTTCAGCTGGTGTCTGTAGGCTATTGTGGTCTCTTGAATACATTTGAAAGACTTACAGAAGCTAACAAAGATCTTACTTTAAAATAGGCTTAAATTCACCATGCAGGGAACTTACCCGCTCTCAGAAATGGGATAGTTTAGGACATCATTTAAAGAAAGATTAAAAAAAAAAAAAGGAGTATGGATGCTGCTCAAGTTGTGTTGTTTGTATCAAGTAGAGTATAAAATGTGGCATTTCCATTCTGCATTCTTAATTTTACTTGGATAATTCATTTTTCTGATGATAATTATGTGGGGTTTTTTCATGCTCGATATTAGTAGGAGCCAGTCTGTCAGAGCAGCGTTTTTAATCAGGTTTTGTTACAGATTTGACAACTGTCCTTTATACTAAGATAACTGTATTATCTGGGGAGGGTGTGGATAAAAATCTGAACTGCCATTTCTGCTGTAGAAAGCTGACATTGTTTTGCTCTCTACCTGTAGGAACTTCCAGCCCCTTTGCTTGATGATACCTGTGGAAAGGAATTGGGAGATGAAGCAGCAACTGTTAAGTCTGAGGATTTTCAGGATTCTATGAAAATAGCCTGGCGCTACCAAAATTTACCAAAAATGGAGGTAATCACTATTTCCTACTTTTTTTCCTCTTGCACTCAAAATGAATTTGAAGAGCGAGTGCTTTTCAGTAGAATGTAGACAACAGAACTGCTAATGGACACTGTTACAGGATTGCTTCCTGAGGGTAAATTATTATACATCACTGTAGTTTTTTTATTGCTAGAAATAGAAAAAGAAAGGGATTTTGAGACTTTGCAGGAACTGTAAAACTTAATATGGACAATAATAATTTGAAAATAAAAAGCCTTAAAGTGCCATGGGATTTTTTTTAGTGAGTACTACTAAATTGAGATAGCTTTTTATGAAAGTTTGAAGAATGTGCTCACTTACAAGGTTTGCCCAAATTTAGTTGTGCACAAATCACTTAAGCAGGTTTAATCAACACTACTTACTAGGTCTCTGCAGTGAAAGTACTGTGTTGAAGCAAACTGTTGACCTGCTTATCCATGTGCATAACAACTAAAGTAAGCACTTGAGATTATATCAGCTTCACTGTCACTGGAAACTAATCACTGTGCAGGGACAATATAAGAAACAAGCCCCAGTGATCAGTCTTTCAGAGTTTACAGTTGTTACTGTTTGTGAATAATCAGTCTCCCGTGGCTGGTGACTTTCTTATTTAATCCAGTGGCACTGGATTAATCTTTAACAAAATTACAGCGGGTTTTTTTTTCTATCCAGAATAAACCCCCTGTTTTGTCTATACATTATAGCCTACATTTGTAAATTCTGGTTTAGGTCTGGTCATACCTGCCTGGTAAGTTCAGTCTTATTCTTAAAAACATAATTGGAATGTGACAAAATGATCTTACAGGGCTTGACATGTTTGGTTTTCTGTGAAATTGCACAGACATGGCTATATAGTTGTGTCAGGAAAGACTTATATATGGTGACATGCAAAATCCAGCAGCCTCCAGGGTAATCATATAATCTCATCAATTTTATTATTGTGGAGCTTGCTGTGCCACTCTGAACCATCCCCAAAATAATTTGTCTGCTTTAAAATCTAGCAGAATTCCTTATACACTGGTATGGAAACAACTGCATATTGTTAACAAATAGTGTTCTGATGTGCTAACAAAATAGGAAAAAAAATATTAAAAAGTCCACTTAGATGTACACTCATGTTCTCTAACTTCACAGAAGTAAACACTTCCACTAATGTAAGATTGCCCAAAAATACATGATGTACGTGTCCTTGATTATTGAAAATTGATTATGCAAGATAGAATAAGATGCTCAGTCTTTTGTTTCCCTTTTTACTGTTGCTTTTTGAATTGGATGCTGATCATTCTGAATAGCTGAATACAATATTTTTATGTGTGTGTTAAGTTCATTAAAAAACTAAAACATACAAATAAAAGTCTAAATGTCAAACTATCTGTACCTAAAATTCCTCGGGATATTCTAATTAGTGAAAAATTGGTTTGAAATTGGTATTTTCCAATATTTTATAATGCGGCTATCATTAAATTTTGATGCTGTGCTAAATTAATTTGATTGGTGAATATATTCCGTTGAGGAATAATCTGATATTGCCTTGCTACACACAACAATACAGTCTATGCTATCATTTAATTAACAACACTGGTTGTGATTTAGTCTTTAAATTCTCTTTTGGTGGAAAAAGCCAATGTGGAATAGATGTATTTTGCAAATTGATTGAACTAATATACTGCTGCATTTCCAAAAACTACTGTCAAAAAGTTTCAAGTACGAAAGAGAGAAAATAGCTTTGCTATTAGCTAGAACTCTAAACATGGCAGCAGAAACTTTTCCATCCCTTATCTGGCTATATATGGAGTGAGAGTGCAGAGTAAAGGCTGTCTTTGTGGTATCTTTGATGCTTAATTTAGTTATTATTTCTAAATAATAACAGATTCAGATTAATAGTTCAGATATTCCCTTTCCACTTATTAGACCCCATATGGACTAGCTAGGTAACTCATTTTTGTTCTTATGCAGGGTGTTTATATTAATACTCTTTACAGCTAACACAGATTCTCTGTACATACTGCACCTACCTTGTACCTCAGAAAGAGATAGAAGATTTATAAGTCAGAGTACAAGACCAGGGTACAATGCTTGATGTGCCTTTGCCAGCTTGTCACTCACATCTGTATCAGAGGTTATTTCACTTAAACTTTTGAGTATATGGAGAGCCTGTTTTGCAATGCAAGACAGTGAGATAGTGTGGGTTTTTCTTTTCCCTTTTTTTTTTTCTTTTTTTTTTGAATGAACTGCTTATGTTCTTGGGGCAATATATAAACTGTCACAGCATGAAATCAATTTTCTGCCTTGATTCATCCTAAATCTGAGATTTCTAGCACATTAGTGTTGCAATTAGAAACATTAACAGCAGACGGTAGCATAAAAGCAACGCTCTGCTCACTGACAGTTTAGTGCATTTCTCCTTGTGCAAACCAGGAATCCGGGAAAGAACCGGCTCGAGCCTCCAGTCCACTGATAAATTTATCAGATCAAACTCGAGGAGAGGAGTGGAAAGTCTCTCTGCTTGGCGCTCTCCGTGGTCATTGTGCTAAGGCAGATTATTCATGCTTACTTGATTCAGGTAGGCTTTTTGCAAGCTTCCCTGCTAAGCCTGGGAATGCCGTACATTGAGGGCTATTCACAGGCTTCTGACAGGGAGCGAGCTTTTATTGCGTGGGGGTTTATTATCCCAAATCCCAGTCTCCACCCAGTTTGTAGGCGCTGTGCTCATTCTTTTGAATCCAGAGAGGTTATCACCTACCTTAATCCATGCAGCAGGGTGGATTAAGGACACCAATGTGCCTCAGGATTCTCAAAGAGGATCCTGGAAACTTCTTGTTTCTTCTTTTTTTGCTGTCTTTACTAAACTCTATTGGGCCTCAGGAAGGATTTGCATCTGAAATGGGCAACCTGGAGCTTTTCTCAATGAAGACATCAGATCAAAGTTCAGTTAGTCAAGGCCTTTCTAAAACATTAAGGGGGCTTGGAAGTACACAATAAAAAGATGAGCTCTGGCAGAGATTGCAGTAAAAACATTCTGATCTGTAATCCGGATAAAGAATAGATTATAGGCCAAAGAACAGCCCCTGTTTAAATTGCTTTCAGAATCCTTGTCTTAAATAAAGTTACATTTTACAATGAAAAATATTTAAATTTTGATAGAATGTTATGTTTTATTGGACTGCCTACTTTAAAAATCAGGTGCCAATGAATAAATTGGAACGCTGACTTGGAGAATGTGGTTTTCTATCTTTTTTTAGCAAAACTGATTTGCCTCTTATGACTGGATACACATAAACAATTTTGTGGGGTTTTTTTAATTAAAAACTAATTATTTGTTTTATTAAAAATTTGAGTTAGTTGGTTATTCTATTGTTTTTGTAGGAAAGGTGCTGTATTATTGTTACTATTTATATGCACTGATAACCATCCGGGCCTAACATCTATTAGTCAAATAATTTCAAAATATCCACCCAAAATCAAATCATTCTAGTTAATCCTAACAGTTTAATATATTTTTAGTAAGCTTGTACTTGAATGTTGCATATATCATGTTTCATATAATAACAACCTAGGGGGTTGTTATTATATATAATATTTCATATATTATATATAATTATATATAATTATTATTTCATATAATAACAACCTGGGCAGGTTGTATGCTGATCTCCATTTATGTGGTACAAAAATATGCATTCATTTCCTCTGTTTACTAGCACAACACATTCAAAATGTGTAATTCCTGTCCAGGTGTATATTAAATTTGGGGGGGTTTATGATGTTTGATATGCCCAAAATTAGGAGCTGAGGAAAACGTATCTTCATTATGATAAACCATGGTTATTGTGTGTAATGCTCAACCTCTGCTATTTATTCCAATTTTAAGAAATTTAAAGTAGTTTTTAACTATTTCCTATTTTTTTATTTAAATTGAATTTTAATTTTAATTAAAATATGTAGATGCAATGGTTTGGGTTTTTTACTGGTCACACGTAAAGGGAAACATTCTCAAAGTCAACTGAAAATATTTCTGTAGAGCCATATAATTCCCAGAGACTGAAAAATCAGAGAGGTGGAACACATGATGGTCTACACAGTTCATGGGTCTGGGCTTTTGAAATTTGGTTCATATGTCTAGAACATGTGCAAAAATACATTCTTTTAAGTATCTGACTGCACTTTGGTGATGCAACTTGGAAGAGTAAGGGTTGAGTTCTGTGTGAAAAATTCACATTCAAGAATGTCAACAGGGGAACAAAAACTTAGTAGTAAATATTATAATGTTTTTCTATTTGAAGCTTTTACTTAAGCTGAATGGGAAAAACCACAGAGATTTCTTTCAAGTGTATTGCTAGTTAATTATTTTCTTGTGACAGATAATAATTGAATGGGTTATTGTAATCAGTATCATTGTTTCCACAGGCCAGCCCAACGCCATATACAAAGTTTGGCCATTATTATGATATTTCTAAGAAAATGTCTCCAGAACTGATTCAGTCCATAAAATGGCACAGTTTTTACCTTCACGAAGAACCGTCTTCACTGCCTAAAATGAAAACATGGTAAGTTGTCGTGTGGTTAGATTTTTGTCTTCCTATTGGTGCCAAAGGATATTTTTGTGTCTACTCTTTGCTGGGCAAAACCTTTGCAGCCACACACGGCTCAGAAGCATCTTGGCTGTGGCCTCACATCAGTGCTCCATGGCAGGACTGGCAGCGAAGCCGAGACAGCTCCGTGTTCCAACTCCTCAGCTGCGGGAGGGAGCGAGTTGGCAGCGACAATTAAGGCAGACATTACTAGGGCAGCCTAGGACACAGCTGCATGTTCAGTCCAGCCCTACTGACAGCTGACTGTGGGGACTGGGGAGAACTATTCCTGTCTGTCTGAGAACTGCTCCCTGAGCACCAGCAGCTCTCCGGGATGTGCGTGTCAGGTGGCGATCAGTCGTAGGAAGATATCTGTGTGGTTTTTAGGGCTAAGGAGACAGGCCATCCTTGACCTACATAGCTTAGAATGCTATATCAGATTAGTTGGTTGTGTGCTTTTTTACTTCTTACATCCTGCAGCTTCACCTAAGGAAAATACAAATTGCTGTGAATAAAATTACAGTCGCTAATTGTGTCTTACAAAACGTCTCCTATTCAAACTCTCCTCTGAATGAATAACTTATTATGTTTATGTTTATCATAACATAATTCCTATTAAGGAAGCCCAAGAGAAAGAGTGACAGTAGCTAAGACTCATATTAGCCTGCAGACACACATCCATTGTATCTTTCTTGGAGGCATTTCAAGTCAAACATGAAGGATGGGCTAGCAATTTGTTTGTCCAGCCCAGTCATTTAATTTATATAATACCTACTTTTATAGATCCCAGTGCATATGGCCAGCTCCTGGAAGCAGTAGTATGGTGTCCTTCCTTGTGACTGATTTGCACTGAATATATCAATATATAATACATCAAATATAAAACCTCAGACTTATGAAAGAAGAAAGAAGCACAGTATGAAGCACCTTTCTTGGAGCTGTAGAAAAGCAAAAGCCAAGTCTCTCTGTAATTTGTTTCTGTGTTACATGGTCAAGTGTCACTGCTTTGTAAAGTAAATTCTTGTGATTTTGTAAAAAAAAAAAAATCCACACTTTTAGGAGAAGGAAGAAAAATTATATTTTATTCTTTATATAGTAAATATTTGAACAAACTTTGTTTATATATATTATGTATAATTACTATTTTTTTTTAGTAGCAGAGCAATAGAGGAGAGACACAAGAACATCTGACAGGTTGCAAGTGTTGCTATTGTTACTGAGCAATTTAACTCCCTTTCTATCTTTTCTCTAGCAAACTAGAATGTCTCATGGCTCTGGGCTTAATTCCACTGACTGTATGGCTGTCAAGTATTTGTTCATTTTACATTAAAATCAAATTAACTCATCAGTAGAGTATAGAAAATGGATTTTTATGCGTTTGATTTTATAAGCCTTGCTTAATGCTGGTTATTGGCCTGGTGTGCTAGCCTGATAAAAGCTCATCATTCTTTCTATATGGATTCTATTCTTATTTTTAGATTTCATCTAACGGAAAGATTGGATTTATTTCATTTTCATGGTAAATTGGTTAAAGCACAGAGTGATGGGGTGAGGAGGGTGATCAAATAAAGCTGGACTTCGGAAGTTTTATCTCATTTTCCTCTCCCTGCACCCTCAACATGGGTCTCCTTCAGGAAGCCTCTCCTGAGGAAATGAGGGAATTGTATTGTTGGGAGTAAAGGCAGGTACCAAAGTATCAGACAACCACCATTCTAAACATCATTCTTAGACCAGAAGGCAGTGTGATGAGGGACAGGGAGGAATAAAGAGCACATTGGGAATAGTGAACTCTTGGAAACCTGTGGGAACTGTAAAGAGTTGTGTACATCTCTTTCTTTACAGTAGCTCTTTTGTCTTCTAACTTTATTATCTTCCCTGACCACAAACAGTGGTGGTTTTGGAGTCCCTGTGCACAAGGTTGGAAGAAGAATTTTTCAGAATTACAGCCTCTGAAATAAAGCTTGAAAAGAAGAATGGAAGTTCTTGGAGGGATGGAAGCAGAGTTCTGAAGCATTTTAAAAACTGACATACAGGGAGTCTGACTGTGCTTTCTGCAGCCATGGGCTGCAGTGAACTGTAGCAGTGGAAATACAGGCTGGAAGTAAGGAGATGTTTTCCTAATGATTTACACAAGAAGTTGCCTTGCAGACACGGGGTGGGAGTATTGTAGAATCTGCACGACTGAAAATGTCTCAGGACAAGTTAGGTCAGACCTATTGAGGTCCTTTTCATCCCTATGTTTATGATTCTTTAATACACATTAGTCATGATGTATTAAATCCAATACCAAGTACTGATGTTATCAGTTATTTCACTGCTGTTAAAAAACTTCATGCTTTTACAGAAACTCAGGAGATTGTACTGGGCTTTTTTACAAATATTCTGATAAAATTCTGAAGGAAGCATTCTTTTTCTCAGGGAGTGAAAACAAGCTCAAGGTCCTCTCAGGATGATTTAATTAAAGAAAGTTTATTAAGAGGAGGAGGGAAGGGATATTATTTTGCTGGCATTACTGTTTAGATAATTAATTGAATGCTTTTGGCTTTTAAATCCAGCTTCAATATATCATGGAATAGTAAAAACTTCTGTTCTTTTGATTAACCAGACAATGATTTCAAAGAAAGCAATATGATAGTCACAGTTAACCCTTCCAAGAGAAATCAGCAATTTGTATCAGGCCTGATCTTGGATTGCCTGAAGGTCCTACTGAGAGCTTGAACCCTTTTATTTTGTGTTACAGTGAACTGGGAGCATGGCCATGGCTGGTTAGCCTGCCTCCTCTTAGAGCAGATAATTTCATTAGCATGTGGTTCTCAGGCTATGGTTAGATGCATAGCCGAAAAAAAGACTTGTTGACATAATGCTAGTTACTTATATAGCACTGCAAAATCTCTGTAACCTCTTAGGCTGACAGTACCTCAAAAAAGGACAGACAGCCTGAAAGGAAATAAGAAAAAGTTACAAAAATTACTTGAGGTTCAGAAAAATCTCCAGAAGTATGATTTTCTTTCAATTTATCAAAAGAAGATTGACAGAAAACCTATTAACACTGGAAGCTGACACATCCTTCAAAAAATAAGGAGATATTTTTAAGAAAGGGGATTGAAATAATTTACATTAATAGACTGTATATTATGAGATGTTTGCAAAAGATTTCATAACTTTCTAAAGGGTATACTTTGCAAGATATGTATCAGTAAAGACATTTCTGAATGAAATTTTCTCCTAAATTGTGTAGGCTTGCAGACCAAAGTCAGTGGTGCATTTTAAAATCTAAGAATGTTTTGCTTTTGTCACCCATGCAGAGGTTGAGGAGGAAGTGGAAACTAGCAGTTTTGCCTCGTATACAGCTTTGCATAAGTAAATGATATTGTTGTTGAGAAATGATGCCTCTTTATAGTCTCAGAAGTTGCAAAAAATTAGGAATTAGCTGGCAAAAAGAAGAGAAGCTTTTCCCTCTTTTCCAAATGTTTCCACATTAGTTTAGCGAGCATGTTCCATTCTAAATACTTGCAATGTTGTAAAGCACAGCATGTTTTAAGCTGAGGCTGAAATAAATTATTTTCCTATAATTTTATAGTTCTGTAACTACAACCATTGAAGAGGCACCTTGTATTAGGTGATCATCATGGAAAGTGTACCTAACCAAATACACACATTCTACATCAAGGTCATGAGCAATGACAGGCTAGTGATTGTAAACAAAAATTTTAGAAGCTCAGTACACTTTTTATTGCACCTTTTTGATTAATTATTAATTATCGTACCTACTGATGTAAGCAAGGCGTTCCCTGAGAGGTGCCCTATTTGGATGGGGGTCTTTTTCTGTTTTCCTTTGTGATAAAGTTTTGTGCATAAGAACCATTTAAGAACTTTTTTTAAAAAGAAGTACCAAATCATCCTCGTTCTTCTAATTCTCTAGCTTCACATAAAGAAACCTGTTTTATTTAAACTGTTCCTCAGTGAGTGAACTGTCTCTGTAATTGTAGCCAGTGTCTACTGTGAGATAGTTACAGTGATTCCCTTGCAGGATCAGAGATGTGGAGATTTTATATGGGCCAGAAACTCTTGGCCCTTTTGAGAAATCATGTATATTTATACATATGGCTCTCTTCCTATCCACACAAGCACTTGGCTTCTTTATGGACTTGGAAAGAAAAGTGATTGTGTGATTAGACAAATCTGACCTTTTACTTTGCAGTTAAGGATCAGTTTTGGAGATTATCAACATCATTTGTTCACCTTAAAGTTGGATCAACCTTCTTGTCTTTGCTGTGTTTTCACAGACGTGTGTGTATCTGGTTTTTGATGGAGTGCTGTGTTTGCCCTCCTTTCTGTAGTTCTAGTACCTGGTGGCTAAATTAGATTACAGGGTCCCCTTTTGGATAATCACTCAAGATGGATAGAAGTTCACTTCCCCGTGATAAGGATTAATTGAAAACAGATTGTGAAGTCGGCTCTCCTAAAGGAAGTAGTGAATGGGATTGAGTGTTTGGTGCCAAAAGAAGGCAGAAACTCCTCTTTCTTATCTCATTTTTTATGTTGGGGAAGGGCAGTTATGTCCTGGTGTTAATGCTGGGACCGGGCTAACAGGGTTGTGTGACTGACAGCAACTGTTTTCCGGTTGCTGTTGCCAGGATGTCGTGGGGTCCTTTTTGTTGCATTGCTAAAGCTGGTCCTTAACAGGAAGGCAGAAATATCCCCTCTGGTAATTCTGTGCATCACAGACAAGAATTATTTTCTATCTCTTTACATCTGTTCTCATTCTTCCTTTGCAATTACCAAAAGAGGAGGTTTGATAATCCAAGGACCTAAAATAATTAAGCTGTAATACTGCTAAGTTTTACCTTAAGATTGTATGTGCTTTTGAAAAAGGATAAATTTATCTGGAGTCTAGATTTACCAATAAATTTAGATAAAACAGGTTGGACTGTCTTGCCTAATGGGGTCTCCTTATACACAATAAGGCTATTTGTCATATCCTTGATAACCTAACCTTTGTTAACTGCTTGGAAACTATCAACAGAGAAGTCAGAGGCTTTGTTGTAACCAGGATACCTTCTTGCCAGCTCCTGCTTTATCCATTACTAAATTGCTAAACAAAAAAAGAGTAAAGAAGGAATTGTTTAAACTCATTATCAGAATTACATGGTGTTTAGTAACAAAGCCAAAAAAAGACTAGAAATAAGAAAATAAGATATATCTTATTTCTTTTCTTAAATATTATGACAAGCATTGGCAGAAGGGTAATGCAGCTTGTTTATAAAAATGGTGTTTCCACAATATTTTTCGTGTTCTTATTTACATAGCTTGGTTCAAATTCAAGTAAACCATTAATATTTTAGCAAGAGGTAGAAAAGCACCTGGTTTTACATTTTTAAAAAATCTATACGCAATGCATTATCATTTTTAATTCTTTCTTTGCTGCAAATCTTTTTCTGATGGATTAACTGAGGATCTGTCTTATTTGTTTGTTTTAATTTTGGGACCCTTTAATCCTGCGAAGTACTTTAGTTATTTTTTTTATCCACTACCTTTTAAAAACAAGGACTTTGTGTGTGTGTATTGTGATAATGTGAAGACATGGAGAGAGGACATTTTGGCTACCCTGGGGGCTAAAGTTTGCCCTGTAAACTGGCACCTGCCAGGTAGGCTGGGTATTATAACATTTAATAGCCATTCCTTTTGCAACTAACACTAGGAAAGTAATGGACTTCAAAAGTTAACCTTTCCTGTCTGAGATGCTCTTTTTTTGTATTGCAAGGCAGACTTCACACAATAAATATCATACTGAGATTATGTATTGCCAGTTAGTTTTCAGCTCTGAATTTCAGGAAGGGTATTACATTATTAAGGTACATCAATTTAACCAGTAGTTTTCTAGGGTACTAAATCTGGAAAAAATAAATGGAATTTAATTTGGAGACTCTTCTTTGTGATTATATCTGAGAAAGGTCATCTCAATGTTTTCTGACACTGAGTATTTAAAAACTTGAAATTATTATGACCATATCACTTTTTTGATTGTAGATATTTGTAACTCAAATGTATCAGGGGCTGGTTTTGAGTTGATAATGTTTTCTTCAAGGAAATATAGAGTTTTGAGTTGAAGCAATGGTTTGTATAAGACAGATCATTCCAACTCTTACATGTTTCTCAGGAAGTTGTCTCCTCTCCTGTGCCAAAGGATGCAAGCAAGTTTATTTGGGTTTCTTTAGGTATTAATTAGTAAAATGCATTTGGATAACAGTCTTGTCTTTTATTAAAGTAATGGGAATAGTGTCATTAGCATTTGGACCCTGTGATCTTTCAGAGTTCCTTCCAACCTGGGCTGTTATCAGACCAGACATACAAAAGATTAGAGCAAATGAGAATATTTTTAGAGGCAAAATTTTCCAGATAACCTGTCATATTTCCCCAGGAGTACACAAGGAGGTTTGAATCCACAACTCTTGATGGTAGTTAGTCAGACTTGAAGGAAATGTCAAAGCTAGAAAAGATAGAAGGACTTAAGCTCTCAACTGCAGTAAGGAACCTACATCAAACCCAGCCCCCCAAGCCAGAGTGCTCTGTGAGATTTAAGAAAACAGTATGTTTCTTTTAAAAGTGAACAACTGCCTTGCTTTTTGAAAGTGAAGATTAGGACTTTCTGTCCTTTGTGGGTGTTAACCTGGAAAGTGGAGAGCAGAGGCAGGATGGATAACTGAAGTGTTTGGATGTGCAGGAACTGGACCTTCTAAGTCTTTGATAAGATGGTTTGCTGAGCCTTCATTTGGTTTTAAGTCTGCTTAACTCCATTTTAACTCCACCAGTTTGCATTTGTTTGCACTTTTATCTTTTCTAAATAACACATAAAATCAATGCTACCTCACAGTTTTGTTGTCACGCCAATAAAGCAGTGAAAATGTATGAAAGTTCTCATAGAAAGTCAACTCTTCATCAGGGCATTGATTGGGTGTACTTGGAAAAACAATTGGGGAGGTCTTTGGCAGTTACAGAAGATTAGTTCTGTGCTGTAATGGTTTCAACTTTAAGTTGATACATTAAATCATTAATCTTGTAGATGTAAGCGAGCCTGACATAATTAAGTTATCTTAATCCCTAGAGATTTCAGCTTTCACTGAATGTCTGAGCACTGAACTAGTTAACACGAAGCAATCACAACTGCTTATAGTGTCAACTTTATTCAGCGAGTTTGGTTTGGTTTTTTTTTCCTTCTCTGACACTTTTTGCCATGAGACACTTGCACTGAAAGCTGCATCTGCTTATATGTATTTTTTATACAACTGTTAGAGAGATATAGGAGAATATTAAAATGTGTAACTAAACTCTTTCTTCTTACCAACAGTAATATGAATGGTGCTTATGTGAGGCTGCTTCAGTCCCTTCAGAGGATCATTTCCCAGGGAGGGTTTGATGGCTCAGATCCCCAGGTACCCTCATACTCTTCCATCATCCTGTAACTAATGTTTTGTGGATTTTCAGGGGTGGCACAAGAAGGTCTTGGACAAAGTAACAAGGAACAAACTGTTTCTAAGCATTGCTAAAGTCAACAAGCGAAACAAATAGCGTTGTTCGTATTTTAATGTGGGTTTGGAGGTTTTACCTGTTAAAGATATGCAGACCATGTAAGAAAGCATATTCTGTGCAATTAGCTACTAAATGGATGGCCAAATATAATGTAATTAAGAAAAACACATTTTCCCCTGCAGGGTTTTTTTTTCAAACTATTGCTTTAGCAGGATGTGTTCAAGACCTTTGAGGCTGAACATTTATTCTTAAACTTTCGGATTTTTTCAATGTTGTTTTAACTGGAATGGAGTTAATTTTTTAAAGAATTAAATGGTGGCATCTTTATGTAGTGAGCACTGAAACACAAGTAAAGAAATAAGAATACTGTTTCAACTTACAAATCAAAACAACTTACCAGACTTGTAAAGATCTCTGTTCTCTCCATAAATCATACTGTGGGTAATCAAAAACATTTTGAGCGTAACAATATAGGCTGAAAGCCCTTTTCTAATATGAGCAGGGCCTTATAAGTTATTCTTTGTCATACTCAGTGAGTCCTTTGGAGTTGCTGGAAATAAAATAATAATTTTTTATAAGTTGGTGTTTAATTGATAATTGCTGTTGTTCAATAGAAATGTTATTAGAGTAGAAATCAATTTGTATAGATTCTGGAGAGCCTGAAAGAATTTAATACAAGACTGTGTACTATTACCAGTCTAATATCTTAGAAATCATTTTTTTCAGGGAGGATAATGTTGGAAAGGATGTTTTTGTGTCTGACAGTATGTTTTAGAAACATTACCTGTACAGACCGCTCGTGTGTAAATTTAGGTTGTTTGTGCTCGGTGTTCCGTCTCTGCAGAGATTTCTGGGAGAGCTTTCCTTCCCTTTGGTGGCAGTGCCAGTCTGGAGAAGGAAATTGGTCCCTGACAGGCCCCTCTCCCCACTCGTTGTGGTAGCCATGGCAACAGCCTTGTGTGTCATCCTCCTGTATGGCAGAGATGCTCCTCCTGCTCGGTGACAGGTCCTGGGGAAGCCCGAGAGCTTGTTGGCTGCAAAGAGCAGCCCTGAGTATGAAACAACACCCTGCCAACCTTCAGCCAGCAAACAGCCTCCTACTGAAGAGATTAGGCTGTTGTTCCTCATTTTGCTTTTTATATTCCTGGTTTTTTTATATTTTTCCTGTTTATTTATATTTTTATATTCTGGGGGTTTTTTCGGGTAGAAGGAAATGAAGGTTGTTCGGAGCCAATATTTGGGTGTTTTTCGCTTGCAAGTAGGGGAAAAAATTAAACATCACGGGTCGTTATTTTCTGTGCTTGTTGATTGTTTCAAAACATCTTACAGTGTCAGTAAAGCAGAACCAGAACTTTAACTGAGATGAATTTAGCAGTATATGTTTGCTAAATGATGGATCGAAGTTTCCAAGGTGAAGCTTTGAAAGTTAGAAAAGTCTTTTTTTCAGGCCACTTTATTGATTTAGAAAGCCATTAGCACTTGTGTAGTGCTTTCTGTTTCAAGGGAGGTAATGCATATGATTTCCTGGAGTGGTTTCTATTACCTTCTTGTAAGATTCCACCCTTCCCCAGGCATCATCTTTCTTTGTACACTCAGACTTTGTACATTGAGAGGCCTTGTATAATATACACTTATTGAAAATATATCCAGGGTTGAATGTAGTTAAGGCCCAGAACACACGTTGGATCTTTTTAGCTGCCAAATTTATGAGCAGTTCACCTCTCTGCTGCTTCATACCCTCTTCTATTTCCTGAGCCTTTAGAAGTACTCTTTAAGTAGACAGATATGAAGATTGTAGTATAAGGACCAGCCTGGATTCTTCTGGACCTGTGTCCTTCCCTGTATATAATAATTAAAGCTTTTGAAAAGTCTGTGCCTGTTTCTCCCCTGCACCCCCAAATAATCCTCTACCTGACTGGTAAAACTTTCAGATATTTTTGACTATTTTCATGTCAGTGTGACAATGATACTTAGATTTACTACTCTTTTATTTGAAGAGGGGTCTGAAGAAGAGTGAGAATGGAACTCAACCCAGCTGAGAGATGGTTTGACACAATTAGAAAAAATAGTGAATACTACTGTTAGAAGTTTAGTAGATCTCTGATAAAATGGTCAGGCATCTCTAGGACCTGGAATGGTCAATTAACAGTAGTTTTATGGAACCATCTGCAGTTGGCCTTCATAGATTCACATTTTGACTGTCCTGCATGGCTTTGTGGACCTTAGGACAATAATTCCTGTTTGGATACAGAGAAGTTCGGTTGAAGCTGACCAAAGCACTGACCTGTTAGTTCACACTGACTGGAATTGTTGCCAGGGTCTGTTTGGAAATTCAAAGAGTCTGGATGACCTGTAAAATACAAATACAAGCATCAGGTTTACATCCTTTCTGAAGCCTCCTAGTAACTTTTTGCTGCTGATCATTAAGTTTGGATCCTTTATAAGTTGAGCATGGCTTTAAGTTATAAAGAATAGTATTTGTTTGTTTCAGAATATTTTGGGGTTTTCATGTTTGACAACAGAGCTTTCATAGGCATATTTCCTTAACAATTCTTTCATATACTTTGGAGTTCAAGTTGGGTGGCTTTCAGGGAAATAGATTTGGGGGGGATTGGTTTTTTGTTTGTTTGGAGTTGGGCTTTTTTAATTCTTCATAATCAGAATCCTTGCTGCCAAATCGATCAGTGTTACAAAAATTACATGAAAAAATTAAAAAAATAATCAGAACTTCCAAACTAATGTAAGTATAAAAGATCTAGTGGTATATCTAAAAAAAATGTTATCCTAGTCTTTACAGTAGGCTTGTTATAGAATATTAGACTTACTCTTTTCCTGTATTTCAGTTATGGAATAAAGTGTTTGTCAGGGCCTTGTGGACTTGACAGAATTATACTGGTAGAAGTTCCATTACTGGCCAAAATAAATACATCTGATATTTTCTGGTGTTTGAATCTTTTACTACTCTTACGATTTGATGTTGGGAAACAAGCATCTGTCATCCTTTATCCAGTAAGAGAACTGTTTTTTTCCTCTTTTTGTATGTTGTTCTTATGGATGTTCTTCATAAGAAAAAATGTTTTCCTCATAAAAGAAGTTTCTGTAAGTTTTATGTATGTTTGCTCTGAAATTTTGAAATACTATGGCTCTCTGGCTGATCATTATCTATGATATCAGTTTTCTTAGATGCCTGATTTTGTCCTATTGCTTAAATGCACATCAAGAATTGCCTGAATCTGCTCTGATTAGAAGTAATTGAAGAATATTACACTAACTTCTATTTTTCCTGTTCTTTTTTAAAACTCTGAACATCCAAGCCTAGAAAATACCATACAGAGAAGTCAGATTGTGTCACATTATCCTGTGCTATTGTCCTGATCTTCACACAGTAGTATAAAAAGTTAACTTTTCATAACTAAAGCCTGCAAAGACCAAGACTAAAGAATCTGCCAGAGTTAAAACACAGATTGCTTTCACAGAGATTTTAAGTGAATTGGCAGATCAGCTCACTGTGTAAGACAGATAAGTGGGATAAATGCAGAGCCATGTGGAATTAACTGTGTCTCACAGCTCAGGCTCTGTCTACCCAATATGGATATGGAAGTGTTTGAAAGAGTAGCCTCTTGTCTTGTCAAAACCTTTCCTCTGGATTGCCAGAGCAGCTGTGCAGTGTTCTGTGCTTGATAGTTGCTGTTTATTCCAACTGTTAGGAGTCAATATCTACACTTTATCAAAACACTTTTCTGTAGCAAAAATTACCAGAAAGCTTTTGTTTATCAAAACTAGTATTTTTATATATGTGTGTGTGTGTATATAATTTTAAAAAGCTGGCCTTTAACTATGAACCCTGAACTCTAGAAATGTTTCTCTGATCATCTTGTACAGGAAGTCTTTCAACAAGGGAGCTTATTGTCTCTCTCTCAGCTGTTGATAGCAAATAAACCTAAAATCCTTCTCAAAGATCACCAGGAAAGGTCACATCAAATAAGCAGAAATGACATTTGTCACCACAAGAGATAACATTTTACTTTGCATAAATGGATTACAACTCTGGCTTCAGAAAAGGAGCTGTATCCCACAGCCCTGCCTCTGTTGGGTGTTCTTCTGCCACTGCACTGCAGGGCAGCCAGCAGGCTTTAGGTGGGCAACACAAGGGGCTGTTTAGGATTTTATATGTCACAACAGCTTAGATTCCAGTGCCCAGTAAGTAACTAAAGCAGACCCAGAAACACTGAGGTCAAGGGCTTTCAGAAAGGTGTGGTCCTTAAGAGACGATCTGCTGATGGACTCTGTTCCTGCATAGCTGTGAGAACAGCTTCCTTCATCAGCTGGAAGGAGTAATGTAGAAGGTCCTTACCTTCTAAGACTGTGAAGGGCCTGTGCAATGGTGAGCTGAGGCACTGACCTGGTTCATTTGGAGGCAGCAGAATGAGTAAAACCGAAGCAAACACTCAGAATAGTCAGGTTATGAGAGTAACACAGCGAGAAGGTGAACACAGAGGGAAAAGTTGTGTTGGAGTCCTCTCGGACACTTCCAACAGGCTAGTTTAGAACTGGGAGAAAATACTCTTTTGCATGTTTTTTAAGGCAATGATATGGGAGAGAAAGGATATCAAAAGTCACAGTGTTACTGGATCTTGTGTCAGAATATACTTGCATTAGCTGGTTAACAAAAATGCAAATTAGCAGTTTTTGGTATTTCCGTACTGTCTCCTACATTTGTGCTTTCTTGTCTGACATAGCAGGATATCCAGCCAGTAAAAAAAATGCCATTCCATTTGTAATTTTTGCAAGAGGGATTGAGATTAAGCTATGATTACACAAACTCTGCAGTTATTATGGATATACGTTCTAGAAACTGTATCCCTTCTAATGTTCAAAAAATAACAAATGACTTTTTTTTTTTTCTTTTCCAATAGAAAAAACAAAAGAATGTTTTGAGGATAGGAATTCAGGGTCTGGGTTCCCCGTTGTGGGGTGATGACATTTGTTGCAGTGATACTCCTGAAGATGTTCATAGCCTTACAAAATTCCTTTATGTTCTCCGTGGCCTCCTCAGGAAATCTTTGTCAGCCTGCATCATCACAGTTCCAGCTCACCTTATCCAGGTAGGAATGCTGCTTTTGCTGTATTTCAGAGCTGACACAGCAGTTAGCCATAACTTTTAAGTTTATGGTAAGACAACAAATGCAGTTTTGGACATTTCTAGAAGTCTTTCTGTTCAAAGTTGAAATTAAAACATAACTATATGTTCTGCTTTTGTGGGGCATCCATGCTGCAAAATCTACAAAGACCTAAGTGGAGAATAATCTTAAATACAGTTATGCCATATGTGAGTCTTAATCCTCTTTTGAAAAACTATCAGAATTTCAGAAACTGTAGAAAGGTAAGAAAATAGTGGTAGTCATCCCTTTTTTAGTTATTTTCTACAGCATCTCTAGGCACTTTTCCAGTGCCTTCAGGATGCTGTTTGGAGTTTCAATACAAGACTTTTCAGTCCACTGTCTTCACCTGTCATGCTCATTATGGTGATGTGTGATCTTGTTTTTAAAGTCAGGAATTGAAAGGTATGGATTTACTCTATAGTTTCAATATCCCCTTTTACTGGGACCAGGAGCAAACCAGTTATGGTGTCAGAGTAATTTTCCCAACAAGCAGCTTGTAGCACCTTTCCTGAGAGTATGTGGAGACCTAAATGTATCTTCTGAAAATAAACTTTTTTAGCAAAAGGAAAAATGTAGGCAGTCTTTTGTTCTGCGAGTGGTAACGTAACTCAGAAAAGCAAAATTATTATTCACAATGAACAGAGAACCTATAATTTTAGGTATTTGATTTAATTATAGGAAAAAAGTACTGGATAAAACCTCACATTATGCAAAATGTTTTCATAGTAGGTGAGTTTATCAACAGATTAAATCCTGTCTTAGGTAAGTACATGACTCACATGTATTGGATTTTGTTAAAGGTGTTTGAATACCTGCAAATGTTATTTATCCAGATACCCTGTGCACTTACTGCTTCAAAAATGAAGAAACTCTGGTTTCTAGTTTTACCATTGTAGTGAAAAGTGTATGAATATTCCTCTTGCAGTGTGTACCTCCACCTCCTTATTTTTAAATATTAGATGGCAGTTTGCCTTTGAAAAGAGTGACAGTTAAATTTAATGCAATGAATAGAATTTGTGAATGTAAAAGCACCATCCTAGATTTTGCCCACTGGAATTGCCTCTCCATAATTGGGACATACATCTCATTCATTGTACTCTTCTTTATCTATCATTTCAGTAACGGGTATGTTCATATTTTAGAGAAATCCAGAAGTGTCTCTAAGAAAGAAACTGAAGAGTGAAGGTTTTTGTTTGTTTCAAAGTTACCTGGGAAGTTGATTTTTGTTTTTTTGTTTGTAAATCCCATGTAAACCCATTCCCAGGGAGTAAGGAGTGAAAATTACACACTGCATTTTTAATCGCTGATTTTTTGATTTTAATAAAACCGTTTTGACAGGAAGTGCTAGAATATTCTGAATTCAAAAAAAAAAAAAAAAGATTACTTACAGAATCTTTGCTCAACATTAATATATATTTTTTTTAAATCGTGAAACTCGGTGTATCCTTCTTTGAGCGCTGCACCGCGGAGAGAAAAACTGTCATTAGGAGGAGCAAAGCTGCTGAGGGTTCCTTATACCCCACATTACTCAGTTCCCAGAGCCCTGCTGTGTAGTTGTTCCACTCTCCAAGAAGCCTGTTAAAGAGCCCCTGAGAGCATGTGTACAGCCCTCCATGTTAATAGTTAATTGGTGAGGATGGCGAGATGAGAGGACAGCCGAACATGTGGTCTCTCAGGCTCAAGCCGGAGCCAGACCTTTAGTTATAATAACAGCAGCTGCTCACATTCTCACAACCCAGCTACTCACCATTCTGTTGCTGAGGTTTCTCACTGGATTACAAAAAAAAAAAAAAAAAAAGTGAAGGAAATATCTTTTCTTTCCAAGAGAATAAGAGAGAGGGATTTTTTTTTCTTTCTTTTTCCTCCCAAGTGCCTTTCTGTATATGTATTTAATTTGATGGGAGTATGTTCCAGCATATGCTTTCTCTGTTGAATCCTAAAGTCAGTACACTGAAGCCAGAGAAAATGCACATAATTTTTCTGAAGATACAGTAAATTCCACATTTTTCCGTAAACTACTGTTGCTGTATTTCTTACATTAACTTTTGGCTCCTGACTGAATTAACTGGTTGATCTACAAGTAAATTCTTCACATGTGTAATTTCCATGAAGGACATGGAAGCTCAAAATCCCATTTAATCAAAGTTTCGTCTGCATGACGTGTACAGAAAAATAGTTTCATTTTTACCTGCTTTGTCATGAACAAGTAGATTTTTGGTAGTGACTCATACCACATCTTGTCTCTGCCAGCCCCCAGTACTGGTTAGTCCAGTGAAGAAGAAATAAAACTCACAATTGGTGGTACTGATTTTCGACAGGGACAATGTCTTTTCAACCCAGAGTGGTTACATTTTTTATATGCACTGTATTACTAATATGTATATATATATATATGTATATACATAGTTTGAGATTGATTTCTTTTCTGTATTTTTCCCAATAGTTTGCATGTAGTAATGTGGCAGGGAGCCCCACAAATTAAATCTGCCCAGTTTCTCTCTTTTTTCAGAACATTTAATTTTGCCTTTACTTTTCATATATTGTGTCTTCGTTCTTGGCTGATAGCACATTAAAATAATCCTCCCTATTTTATATTTTTTGTATTCTGATTTGTAATTTTTCTCATGTTGCCTCCTTACTCTGGTTTTAAACAGTCACTTTACCTTGTTTCAGTAACATAATACAGTAATGGCATTATTGTTTGTTTACTTTTCCTGCATTCTAATGGCTGGTTTGACTCTTTGGTGACTACTGGACATTAAACAGTGATTTTGTTCTTGATGTTTTTCCCTCTGTGATACACATCCACCAATGTGGCTCTTTCATTATTCCAGCAATTCATTGTCTTGGATTTAATAACTTGGAATTGCATTTATCCAAAGATGGTGCTCATTCATCCAGCTTGATGGGACACTGAACGTCCTCACAGTTTTCTGTAAGGCTATATTTTGGTAAAAGACACAGATTTGCAAAAAAAAAAAAAAATCTGTTTGCGTGCAGAGTTTTTTCAGAGTAATTTAAAGAAACCCTAGTCCACTAAAGCAGGCAGATTTTTTGTGTTTTATTGATGAAACTTCCAGTGCAACCAGCACGTGAAGTTTCTCAGCCACAAAAACAGGAGTACGTTATTCTGGTTTAAAGCAAATGACACACAAAAAAAAAAACTTAGCCAATTATGGATTTTATTCAGATGCTGTGTGACAAGTTTTACTTGATTGATATTTTCTACCGATTGAACATACTCTTATCTTACATTGTCTGTCAGGTAATAAATATTGAGCTACTCACGAGTATGATTAAAATAGTTGATGGAAGGTTATTTTTCAAGTCTTCCTACTGCTTCTTGCAAATGCATTGTGCCTGTGAAATCATATGGTACATTTGAAAAGGGAAAATTACTTCCATTTTTAAAATCCAGCATTGATCGAGGAGGGCAGATTGAAGAGGGATTTCATTTGTTGTTACAATTTTCAAATTTAAGGAATATTATAAAAGCAAGTGAGAACTCTTCTTCTGTGTGTTGATAATCTGTGCATTGTAATACCTAAATTTAGAAAAAGAGTTATTGTGCTATTGTGTGACTGAGAGGACTTTAATGTCACTGCAAAAGCCCTAAATTATAATTTTAAATATTTTCGTAATGTATTTTTTCTTTAATTACTAGAAATCATTGGTGAGTCCAAGAATATCTCTGCTAAATACTAAGTAATGTTTGTAATTCTATTCCTGTTCTTCCCAATTTTGTATCACTTAGATAATTTTTTTTTTTTTTGGAGTAGATTATTCTTTTCACTGGGAGAAAGCACTTGTTAAAGCCATCCTTTATTTTGAACTTGAAGCTGTACTACTGGTAAGGACTAACAACTATATTAGTCAGCAAGTACCAAGGGAAATTAATTGACTAATGAAAAGTCAGTATGAATAAGTCTTGCCACAGAACCTGTCCTCAGAGTCTGAAGTTCTGTTTAGCAAGGTATTTTCATTATTTCATCCAGTATGTTGAAAAATTAATTTCCTACAATATTAATGGTTTGATGTTTTGAATTCACTGAAGTGCAGAAGTTACTGTACGTTTCAGTGTAGGAAAATTCGGAAACAAACCTTTTCACATCCAAAGCCTTTTGTGTTCACACTGAGTAATTTAGCAGCTAAACTCAAAGTCAGGCAATAGAGTGCTTTAGAATCCATTGCTAATATAGGATTATAAGATGTGAACTCCTATAGCTTGTGAATTTGTCACAGTTTGAAATCTCGATTCCTGTGACAAGAACTAAGAGTGATTGCCTACCTTAGAATCCCAACTTCTGTGAATTCACTAGTGTAAAATGCTGAATAACCTTCAAACGTATTCGATGAGGTGGCTGCTGCAGACAGATTTGTATTGAGATCAAATGTCATGTGGTTTCTGTATCATAATTAAGGAACCTTTGGAAGTTCTCTGCAAAACAGAAAGTATGAAGATGAAATGGTCTTAATATTTTTCTATTTTTTTTTAACTTGCTTTTTAATGTTGTGTGTTGCTTTCTGTTGTACGTGAGAAATACAGTTTAACAACTGTACCAAAAATATCAAGAGCCATAAGTTTATGACAGGTATTCTTGGGCTATCCACATAGCTTTTGGATATGAATATTCTGGGTTTTAGGCACTCATCTTTAAAATTATGATTGAGTAGGAAACTCAGAAAAGTATATTATTCACAATTTAAATTGTGGAACAGTAAATTGAGGTTTTTTTCAATTTCTCTAATTATTGAAAGTATCTGCTAATCAATTGTAGAAGAAATAGAAGTATTTTGTTGTTTCATAAAATAAGGTTTTGGTTGCCTACAGGCTGTGTTCTAGCACTACCACTACCACTTCTGATTTGGTAACAACTACCCACTTAAAAAACAAATAAAATATACATCTGAAGCATGTTTTTCTACCTAAGTGTTATTGTCTTTTAACTGAATTCACTTTATTATGAAGGACGGTCACATTGTATGTTAAAGTCACACGCGTTAAACAAGCCTTCTCACTTTAATAAATTTTACTTTTCAGGGCAGTGTACACACATCCTTATCACCATCTCCTCAACACCCTCTCTTTAATAAAAAAGTCACTTTTCCAGAAGGCATATGTTACACTTGAGAAGTGCATGAGCATGTGCAAGATTGCCATTTCATTTTACACTTTACGTCTATAAACTGAACGTACGCCCGTGAAAACTTTAAAAAAATTAGGTGAGATTTAGAACTAAATCTTTGAACTGCAGTATTAGACCTAAACAGTTAAATATCCCATCACAGTATGGAGATAGTCATCTGTTCAAGCATATGGAATCTTTTGGCTACTGGACTAAGTAGTTAATATAATGCCCAGTGTCCAGACATGGCCACAACTGTTATGGAAGCAGAAGGGAAGAGGCTCATGTATTGAGCCCATTTGGACACTGCTAAGTAAAGATTAGAAGAGTGACTTTAAACAATACAGACCAAAGTAGTTATCTGCTTTAAGCCAAGTAATTCTTTTAGAAAAGTGTTTTTCTGTGGTAGTGTTTTTCTGAAGAAATTCTTTTTTTTTTTTTTTACTTAAGTACAAGTACAGGTTCTTGGGAAAAAAAAAAAAGCCCTGTGAATCTAGCCTTAAATATAGGGTTTATCTGTTGTATTTCAGAACAAAGAACAATTATTTTGTGTAAAACTATTTTATATTTAAATTCTTGCGTATGTATTTCCCATCTTAAATGATTTTCACAGGACTGAATGTTGAGTTCCTGTACAGTGTGCGTTTAGAAACATTTTTATGTGGACTTCTGGTGGTGTTTAAAAACCCTGAAATTTCAGAATCCAATTTTACCTCTTTTTGTTTAGAACTTCTCTATTAATTACAATATAATTATAATAAAAAGGAATACTGCATCTTTAATGATGTTTTTGTGCCTGTGTAGTTAAGCTTTAATGCTAGGGGAAAAAAAAAAAAAAAAAAAAGATTAAATTAGCCTTGTAACCTCTTTCTCTTCCAGACTGATGATGGAAAATAAAAGCTCTTAGCCACAGAATGTAACACTTAGAATTAATATTTAATTAGACCAGCAAATTGTACACCGTGGCTGAAAGCTTCCAAAGAGTTGTTAGTGCCACAATTGACCTACAAGTTTAATAATAACTCACTTCTAGGAGCAAGTGCCAGTTCAGCATAGTGGAGCCACTGTAAGAAAGTCCTGGGAGATTAAAATCAGCAAACCAAATGGCAGGCGAGGATTCCTGGGATGGAGCCTTCTGGAAAGCTGGGAGCTGGAGTAGCTTTTCAGCCAGGATTCAGATGAGAACAGTGGGCAAAAAAAGCTGATCCCTCCTGTTCTGGGAGCTTCTGGTTGTAGGCCAAAATCTTGGAACAGTTTTTTTTCTAAATGTTCTTACCGCAGCTATTAATTTATATCACAAATCAAGTAACGAATGGCTTGTCTTCATCTTTTAATTAAAGTTTTAATACAAACATTATTGCTGAATTCACTGGTCATGAATTTTGCTTATGGAAGAATGATACTTTTTTGGTAGAACGTGTCATTTAGTGTGTTTGTGTTGCAGAATGTTTAATTTTATCGTACCTTCTTGCTACATAAAGGGGTTCTTGTTATAGTAAGATATGATGAGCAATTTGTCATAATATTATGAAGTGTGTAAATTAAATATGAAATGAGTATACGTTGTAAAATATCGTGTTTTGAAGGTTAAATAGCTTAATCTTGCTTTTCATTTTGTGAACAATTAAAATATAAAGCCAGTAACTACCATTAGATATCCATCTGAGCCTTAATTCTATGGCAAATTATTCTAGTGAAATAGGGCACCATAAGTTCAAAAATGTGCAAACACACAGCAACAGACTGAGGAAGGAACATTCTGCATTATTTATTGGCTAGATCCTGAATAATTAAAGAAATGCCTACTCATTAGTTAAAAATTAAAGCAGGTGAGGACCTTGCCAGCAGAGGGAGCAGTCATGTCTTTCCTTAGGTTCCCATCGTTTCCAGCCTACCCATCATTTCCACCCTACCTCTTCTTATTGCCCAGCCAGTTTCCCATCTGGACCTAGCTTTGCCAGCCTGCTCCTGATGACAGCCTATAATTTTATGCTGGATAAGGGATTAGTTCCTTAAATGATTTTATATTTCAAGATCTTGCCACCTGATTACCAACATCAGTTAGACTTTTGGTACTGGCATACTGATAATTGAAATAGTGGTGGAGGTTCTTTTTGGTCACCTGAGAATAACATACGATTCACTGTTTAAAGAATTAAAGTTGCAGCAAGAGTTTACCTTTCTGAATTGGAAAGCAGACTGCAATGACATTCTTTTTTTCAGGCAAAATGGCAACAAAAGGAACTCCTAAACCTTTTTCCTATAATGACTGATTCCCAATGGAGTCATGGGATTTTAGTTAAACCAGTTGGTCTCAGATACATAATTTCAGCAGTTTTGTTATGACTCTTTTGTAATACAGCTCTCATTCTTTCAGACTTCTTTTGCACCTCTATTTTATGCTATGCTATGATCCATTGGTAGGATTGCATGTTTGATGTGTTAATTTTCTAGAGAAATCTGCTCAAATGGTCAGTTCATTTTTGTAATATTTAAAGACAAGTAGTAACGTACAGATTTTCATGTATGTGCTTTTATAACAGTGAGACAATCTCATTATTAAGAAGCAGATAGTGTTCAGGGGAGGTGCTGGGCTCATCTCAGCCCAGATCTTGTACTGATTTCTTGCCAGCCACTCACCCTTCACTGAGGAAGGGCTTGATCAGATTTATTTCATTTACTCAGTGCAGCAGGGCAAGAGCCCCACACCCCAGAACCATCACCTGCAGCCTGTGCTTTCTGCTACTGAATGCTAAGGAAAGACAAGAGAAAAGCACTGAGCAGGGATTCAGCTCAAAAAGTGTCACCCTTTAACACGCTGTACATCTGTCACCTCTTTCAGCCAGATAATAACAGGATTTTCAGCACCCAGCTTTCTGGGCTTCAGCTCCCACGTCACCTTCATGATATCACCAGATATTTTCCTGATACCCCAAAGCCTCCTAAACCAAGCCTTAAATAGAGGCAGGTAGACAGGGCTTCAGAGAAAGGCTGAGTTGGGATCCCAGCTCAGTGTTGACTGGCTTTTGGCTGTGGACAACTCACAGGACACCTTTGTGCTTGTTACTGACTTGTGAGGGAGGAATGCAGCGTTTGCCTGTCTTGTGAAGCATTTGGAGATCAACAGATGGAAAGTTTGATTTAAACTGCTAGACTTCGTTCATTTTTTTAGGTGCAGCAGCAACTGTTACTGACTTGCTTAATTTATCTCTATTTAGTCACCTCTCCTTTTGCTGTTGGCCTTTAGGTCTTCCCTTCAACGGCAAAACAGACATACTTTTTATTTTGTAAGATGCCACAGTTTGCTGGCCTTAGGTGCTTCCAGAGCTCGAGTAACACACAAGTCCGTTTCAGTGAAGATCCAAAGATTTATTTTTATTTTAGTGTGATATTTAGTTTTTTATTTCCTAGATGATTATTCTTCCTGAAAATTTATGAAGATTAATTGAATACTGTGTCATCCACCTTCATCTGATATTTTGTATGATAACATGCAAAAACATTGCAGAGTTCCCATAGACAACTATCAGGACAAACATTATTAAAAGCAACTTCAACAGAACAACCAAAATCTGGAATTAATATGTTGTGTAACATATTGACCAACAGATGCTTTGTTACCCTCTTCCCTTTTTTACAACTACATTGCATCTAATTGCCTGCTCGTGTCTTCCTTACACGTCCTTTCTTTGCTTCTGTAACTTGTATAAAATTATTCAAAGATACTATTTATTGCTTGAAATCAGCTAATGTAACACAGTGTACATACAGTCAACCAAAAATCAGTGCTTCTGTGGTTTCAGCCATACAAATGGATGCTTATACCTGAGTTCTGCTGTAGTCAGTAAGGTTCTTCAAAAGTAAGAGAAAATGTCAGAATCCCTAAATGTAGATTTCTCATCACTGAAGGCATTGTGGTTTGTAGAAAAACCTTTAATTATATTTCTAGGATATCTGTTTTCCAGCAAAGACATTGCATTTGTGTTCAGTTTTCTTGTGATCTTGATACAAATTTCTACACAACAAAATTTCTTAATGTCCTATTGATCATCTTATATTCCAGTGGTCTGAGTGTACATTCATTTTAGAGCCAAAATTCAGTGTTCAGTTAGTAGATTTGCTGTGTTCAAACACTGTAAACAGTCATCTTGGAGTTAGAAGATATATAGAATTTTATAGTTTAGAGTCTTTATTAATTATTGATTAACACTTTTTGTCAGAACAGTTATTAATCTTTTATTTTTGGGACTTGTGAAAAATCCAAAAGTGCACAAACTGTATCCTTCTATAAAACTAGTACAAGGACCTAATGCCCAACTTCTTTTACCAAAATAAAATGTGTGGGTAATTCTGTGATTTTCTGAGCAGTAATTATTAACAAATGGTGATAAATATTTAAGCCACGCTTCTTAATAATTTATCTTTTCAATGTAAAATCCTTTGGAGATTAACTAGTAATGACAAGTGATAAATATTTGTATGTTGTGAAGTCATTACCACATTATCATTGTGTGATAATCTCTCAAAAAATATCAAGAATTATTTCATCTATCAAATATCCAACCACTGTTTCATTATGGTCCAGTGTGGCTGGCTGTGTTGTAGTACTAAGCTTACTTCAGCTTCGTGACAGAATATTTTAAATAGAATTTAAAAAAAAAAAAACCAACGAATTTTTGAGCGTTTCTTGAAAATTCACACGCCACAATTCACTTAAAGTTCATAAGGTTCATATTACTCTGCTGGAACTTGCCTGCTGTTTATTATTGAGACTTTTGAATGAAGTGTCAGGATCTCTGGATTCACCTGTTGGTGACAACACAAATTGTTGCCTCCAAATACACTTTTGGGGGGCGAATCTGAATTCATTTTTCAATACTGGGCTGTCATACAGAACGTGTGCAGCTCGCTGTTTAAACTGGGGTTTGTCCCAGTGCTAACAGTATTTGTGAGTAGTGCTTTAGGTAATGAAAGTCATGTAGGATTCAATGTATTAAGTCTTAATTAAATGTTTTAAAATAAAACCAGTGCTGGGACTGTATTAGCAGAATGTAAAGATGAAGCAGTTAAATATAGCCCTCTACCAAAATATAGGCCTGATGTCTCTGAAAGGAGACGTGGTCACAAAATACCTTATTTTCAATGTAAGTCAGTCAGTCAGTATTAAAGTTATGTTAATGTATTGATCAGAATACAAATGCAAATATATGCAAAAAGCCTATGTAATTCAAGAGCTTAATGTATTTATATATGCTAGTATTTAGTATTTATTATTAAATACATATGCATTTATGTATCTGTATATGCTAGTTGGATCTCATTGCAGATCTTTAACATGAGGCTCTTATTTTCCTTTTAAATTTTGAGATTGTTTAAATGTACTATAGAGAAAAGTCAAAGCTGTTCTAAGAAAAACTTCCATTCTTTGACTTTTTTTTACTTATGCAGTGCAAGGACTGAGAATTTAAATATTTTTTATTACCCAAATTTTGCGTGGTTTTTAATTTCTTTAGAAACGGAATGAGAGGATATATCTTTGGGTGTTGGAAAAATTTTGACAGGAAATCAGAGGAGAACTAGAAATTAGAGCAGAGTAGAAAAGACAGATTTTTTTCCTAATACGGAATCCAGATGAACCAAGATTGACTTGATTAATAGTAGTAATGATAAAATTGTGGTACATTAAGAACTCAATCCAGTAGAAATACACAATATTAATTTCAGGATGTAAGTTTGAGCACACAGGCTATCCCTGTATTTGTGGTGGTAGAACACTGTGCTTTATACTCAAACACAGAAGATGAGACGTTTTGAACTGCTTTAGTTGTAAATAAGTATTTTTAAACATGCACAGATAATTACTCAAAGCTATGTACATTTTGAAAATGAATTAGTAGGACAAAGCAATCTTTTTCCATAATTGCCCTTCCCAAAAGCTGGTTAAATGTGTGTGTAGTTCCCATGTACATATCCATATCATTTTCTTGACATGTTTTGAAAGTACACTTCGGTTGAGCCCAAATATAGCAAGTTTGCACTTAAAAGAAAACGTCTGTCTAAAGCAGTAGCACAAAGTAGGATATAGAATGGATGCCCAGCCCAGCCTGCACAACAGGGTTGCTACCATGTTGTTAGAATAATTATATTTTGGCTGAACTAACTAATTTAGAAAAACTGCAGTACATCTAGCAAGACTGAAAACTTTCCAAGATTGGGATGGTGTGGGGTTTTTTTTTCCATTTTTTAGTATAATTTAAAACAATACCTCTTCTAGCTGCCAACAAACTCTTTCCCTGAATCTCACCATTCCTGGCTTCCCTCCTAACCATGTCCTGGCTCACCTCCAGAGCTGCCAAGTTTATGCCAGAAGCAGGAGGTAGATTTGTATGGGGCTGGAGGAAGATCTGGAGCTCTGTTAAATTTTCAAGCCCAGATGGGGCAACATGATTTGTGTGTTTATGTCAGTATGCCATACATCACAACTATCTGTGTGCTGACGTCAGCTTTGATTGGACATTAATGTGCTGAACGCTGCAAACTAGAAAATACATGATAGATACAGATCTATGGCAACAATGCCACATAAGCAAATGTCTCTTTGGTGTGGCGATTCACTGTGCAAAATATTTCCCAAGATACACTGCATTAAGCCAGGGGAATATTTTGACACACTTTAAAAACAAAAACAAAATCAACATGGGCAAAGGGAGCACAATTTAAGAAAGCAAACCCTTTCAGAGGAAGAGCTGAAACCAACATACTGAAGTATGTACTGTCAGGCAAATATTGAACTGCTGTCCCTCACTTTAATCTTTCCAGAATTAAAACCAAATAGGAAAGATGATATCCTGATGATTTGCAGGACTATCAGTGGTGAGGATACATTGCTGATGGTCGAGCATCTTTCTATCCGCGGTTTTCGTAACCCATTGTTATCAAAACCAGCAAGCAGAAACTTTAATGTACAGCAAAACAAGAATGGACAGCAAGTGTTTTTTTCAAATGGTGGAACATTTTTTCTTTATGAAGAGTTTAGCTTAGTTTCCAGGAGTCATCTGTGTTTATTTATTTTTTAACAGTTTTACCTCTCTTGATATACAAATAACATCCTGCAGCCTTCTGAAGAACTGGCAAAATACGGTAATTTCTGGTCTGTGGATTTATAGAAGTCACTGACTACTTCAGATTTATATCTGCACCATCTTTATGTGATTCCCCTTTAGAATAAAGGTGACCACAAGTTTCCATTAAAATATAGTACATTGTCTCTCTCTTCCAAGAAGAGGAAACAGTTTGCAAGTCAGCTTTAATATTTCAGGGGCGGATATAATAACAAAGTCTAGGGATTTATATGTAGGCAGTGTTCTTTTCCCTCAGATCACTTATGTTATTCCTCAGAAAGGAAATTCTGTAGTATAAAACCACTTTATTGTTATTCATCATCAGACTTTGTGGGTAAAATGGAAGTTCCCTGATTCCACGGGGATAGACAGTTTTGGCCTGTGCACAAGTAGCGGCTTTGAAAAGAGACCCCTCCCCAGGATTTGATACCATCTGGCCCATAAGGTGGGGAAGGGAGGGGGTGTAAAGGTGCCATGGGATCGGTGGAATTGGGCCTTGTAACCTGAGCAGATTGGGTTGTGCAGGACGGGCCACAACTTCGTGTAGTGGTCAGAAAATAGAATTCAATTTATTCTTTGATGAGAGCGGGAAATTTTCACCTTTCACGTCTGCTTTGTGAGCTTTAGTGTGGCTGGAAGATAAAGGGATATTGAAATGTGGGTTCAGAAAAGCAGTTGGTGTATTGATCACCATTTTAATAAACCTGAATGTCAGTGCAATTCATAGACTATTCTGACGTATCTGGGGATATTTCCCCTCTCCCTGCTCCTAATTGATAAATTGTTACTATCAAATAATTCTACCAGTAGTTACATTGACATTTCGGAATAAGCATCAGTTGTATAATTTACAAAAGAACCGTAAAATGTACAAAATACTTTTAAATTAATAGAAAAATACAAAACTGTGACTTGGAGGTACAGAGCTAATTCCTCATACTTGGAATGGGTATTTTGAGGTGATTGGTCTTGATACCCCTGAAGGTATGATGAGTATAGCACCTACAGCCACCAAGAACAAGAGTATACCAGCTGTCCAGGCAGCTTTAGGATAACTACTTCTTATCTTAAAGAAATATTTTGGGGTTTAGCATAGGTTTGTTTCTTCTTTCTTTTCTCATTAAATAGGGACATCATCAGAGCATTTAAGAACATTTTTTCTGACTTACCTCTGAAGATCTCTTTTGTGACCTTTGAATGTCTTTGTCTGCTATATGAAATTAAGGAAAACAGCTTATTTAAGGCACGTGACAGTACATTGTTGCACAAGAAATAAGGCATCACAAATCACAAATATATCGAGAAATGGTAACGCTGCACGAAGAGATAGATTTGTAAAGATAAAGAGGAACTTTTAGAAAGAAAAATGCTGGAGAAATTGCTTGAGTTGTCCATGTTGTTTGACTGATGACCAAAATGAATAATTGTGTGGGTTGTGCTTGCTCCAAATGCTAGAAATTATATGCCTAAGTGTATTAAAAAGCGAGGTTTTCAGAACACAAGCAAAAACTGGGCATCTGACTCATAGTGGAAGTCAATGAGAGATAAGCTTAATATATTGCTTTTTAAGTATCACTGATGTGCGCAAATGCTTCTCTTATGAAGGTTTAAGAAAACACAAATGTAGTGCTAAGTTAGCCCTTTTATGGTTTCTTCTTGTCAAATACATGTTTTCTTTATTCAGAAATTTCAAGTCTTTCTTTTTTTTAAGGAATAAAGCCCTCTAATATAATTCCTAAGTATTGATGACCTATTTTTTCCCCACAGTTTGCCATTGAGAAGACCAAGACTTACCCTATGAACATTAATTACCTTTTTCATCACATAGGATGCGTATTTTGTTTCCGTGTCTTACAGAATAAAGCAATTATGGAACGTGTAACAAACTTGTCAGATATGGTAGTTGGTCTTGAATCATTTATTGGCTCTGAGAGAGAAACCAATCCATTGTACAAGGATTACCACGGTAAGTTCCATCTTTAGCAATGCAAAAAGTCTGCCCCGGGTGTTTCTAGGGCACTTAGTGGCTTACCCTCCAATTGGGTATCTGCTCTAAAGCAGCATTTGGTTTTGTTTTAGAATACACCTCTTAAATGTTCCTCCTTGCCTAACCAGTCTGGAGTTAGGAGAATTTTCAGCAAAGTGCATTAAGGCTGCAAAGGAAACATGGCAACTCCTTGCATGTTGTCAAGCCGTATTACTGAGGCATGGCTCAATCAGATGTACATCTCAACAGGCAGGCTTTGGGGAATTCACAGGCAGAGGAGGCTTGGCAATCATCTGACCAGCGAGCTGAACTTGTCATGAAATCAATACTTTTGATCTGCCAAGTTTTAAACAGAGAACACGGAAAAAAACATATATTATAGTAAGGCGAATAAACTGCTAAATTGTGTGCTATGTAAGCTATATCTAAAAATAACATTCTGGTTTTTCAGCGATAAAGTCACAGCACTCGTGCATTTAAAGAAATTAATATGTGTGGCATGTAAAATATGAAACTGGTTTTTGGTAAAAAGCCGTGTAGCCTTTCAAGTGTTTTGTCTTCAAAATGTTGTAATGGTGTTTAATCTTACATTCTGTTTCCCAGAGATTTTTGTCAGCTGTTGCAGCGGAACTGTTTATATTTTAAAAGATTATATTAGAAGTTCTGCAGAGCCAAAGCGGTGAATAACAGTTTTAGCTAATCCAGAGCAGTGCTCGGAGTGTGCCTAAATTACAGCTGTTATCATTGTGATACTACTGTAGTTCCATGGAAACCTTTAGCTGAAAGTAAACTGCTTATCCAAAACCTACTGTAAACATGTGAGAGTATGGCAGTGTTTTCCATAGCAGATTATACAGAATATATAGAAAAAGAAGCAAAGGTGGTGTTGAGACACCACTGTGTGTATGCAGGCTGTAATTAGTAAATCAGAGAAAAATCTTTCTGGCTATGAAAATAAGTGCACATTTCATTCTCTGAAAAAAGGTGAATGAAAAAGAAACCGTGAACAAAAGCTGGAATAATTTGCCTAATTATTTTTCCAACTGTATAATCGTGATATGGCCTTTGTTTATGCTAGCATAATTCTGTCAATTTGATACTCCTTTTCCCAGTACTGAAGAGATCCTTTAAGACAATGTGTGTTTTAGCAGTTATTTCCTGCTTTCCTATAAAGCTGTATGCTAAATCATTTTTGGTACTATTTAATAAAAATTATGTGCCAATATACATAGCTTTTGAGGCTTACACAATCTTAATCTGAAAGCCTAAAAAAAGGTATTTCTAGTGGTTTTAACTTTGTGGATTCTTTTTGCTTGAGAATATATTTTAAGATGATTTATTTACTGCAGATGATGAAAGATTTTGACATGATTCGGGAGAAGTTTGATTACATTATTGCATTATTTAATAAATCCTGCATTAATAATTTTATTAAGCTGCCTGGAAATTTAAATGTTTGAAAAGCCAGTAAAATAACAAAATAATTATATAGAAGATCCTTAAATAAAATTTCTACAATACTGCATCTAAGCAACCCTATGTTATACCTGCTGTTCCTATATATAATAATTAGATTTTCTACTCAAAAGCCTAACAAATATTTCTTCTGAATCACTGGACTGGAGGCAGGGATGGAAGGTTTCAAATTATAAAAATGCTTTTCTAATATTATTAAGAATTTTTGTGATTAGTGCCCATAAAATTACGCTTTTTAAATTATTTCAATTTTAGGAAACTTCAGTTAAAACAAATTAATCAATGCCTCAAAAAATACTTGCTTTATTTTAAATAAGGGTTTTAATGTTTGGGGATTTTCCCACAGCTGCCATTTTCAAGTAAGATGCCTTTTCTAAATATTCAGAATTTCAATTTAGATGCTGGCTTTATGAATAGCAAATATAGGCCAGTAATTGAGAAGCCCTGTAGAATTTTCCTGGTTTTTTCAGATGTAGAAAATCACCCTCAGGTTGTTCAGAGACTATATTAGGCTGCACAAAAACCATCCAGCGTCCTTGTCAGAAAAAATCAGCTTGAGTTGCAGCTGACAGAATGCAGAGCTTGCAGTGCACCTAGTACTGTTAAAAACATCTGAACAGCTAGAGAAGCCTCCTGCAGGAAGAAAACATATTTCTCCTAGGATGGCAGAGGGGTTAAAATTTATTAAAAAGCATGATCTAAATCGGGGGGGGGGGAGGGTTCCAGAAACTTTTTTTCCCAGCCGTTTCCAGGGCAAAAAACGAAGTCGTTCTCATTAGAGCTTCAGTGGTTATCAGTAACCCATAAGCCTTGTTTTGCTGGCTGCTTACTGGTGCATTTAATAAAATAAAGATCACTCAGTGGTGCCGTGGGCAGCATGCAAGGTGATAGCCATATTTGCTTACTGTAAATACACGAGAAAATCACACACAAACCGGCTGTAGTTTTGACAAGTATTAAGATCGCTCTTTACATCTGTACTTCTGTACCAAAGTGCAATTAGTTTTCCTCGCACAAGGATTTCTGTTTATCTTATTCTGCTTGATTACTTGAGTATAATCGCACCGTTTGCTTCATTGCTCCTGGTAGTAAAGCTCCAGCTTAAAAAGGGGAGGATGAGTGTGTGTAAATATACAGAATTCTGCCGTAAGACTCTAATTTATGCATCTGGATGACAGCGTTTTCTTAATTTTTTTTTTTTTTCACCCCCCTCCTTTACTCTTTCTTTCCACAAGGTTTGGTTCATGTACATCAGATTCCTCGGCTTAATAGCTTGATCTGTGACGTGTCAGACACGAAGGACCTTGCTTTTAGATTAAAAAGGAAGCTGTTCACCATTGAGGTAAGAGAAACATCGTTTCACTATTTAGAACCCAAAAGGTGGAGCTAATCCCGTCTCTTATGTTTCGTTTTGTGAAATGCATAAAATATGCATCAGACGTTGTAAATTCATTTCATTCTGGTTTTGCTGCTCAGAAGGGTTTTATGAAATACTGTGATATGCCTTCTGATTAAAAATGTCTCATTTGCTGCACTAAATCGGGCTGTTATAAATAGTTTATTTTGGTTTAAAATGTACATAGAAAGTAGGCCACAACCTTCAATAACAAAGCGTGACATGTTTCTAAGGATGTCAGGAGCATATTTAATTAAATGTTAATGACTTGCTCTTACTTGTGTTAGTGGGTGGGAAAGTAGCTACATGTTATTACCCCAGTAGAGGGATTTTAATGTATAATGTTGCCTAAAATTGTGTGTGGTATGAGGGATAAGTGTCCTTATCAGTATTCAGAAACCATTTTCTTTGCATTACTGAAATCACCTTTCGCTCTTTTATGTCATTTTAAACACAGTATCATTTACACTAATGTCCTTAAGTAAATTTCCTACTAAATTTAAACTTTTTTCTGTGACCTTTATGCAGACAGTCCTGATAGAAGGCAGCAATACAAAAGATGTATTTCATTTTAATCTTGCTAAAGAGCAAATGAACATAGCACTATTAAGCAATTAGAGCTGATGTATTTATTAACCCAGTAATGCTTAGAGATGGAAGATGGCTTTTGGGGTGATGTGATAGTCATTGGTACAGTCTGGGCAAATTTTTTTTTTAACAAAGACATAAAACAGCCAAGCATCCCTGACAAACCATTTTGTTTAATCTCTTTTCAAATGAAAAGCTCTTAAGCAGGCCACTTGTCTTAACTGCTTGAAACCATAAAAAGAGAGAATTGCCACCAATAAATTAGCATATTTTTTACTCCATCACCAAATGCTGGTCAATGTGGCTTGGCACTGCTTTGGTGTTTGGGACTTCACCCTTAAGTGACCACTTTGGCCCTTATTTGACCCTCTGCCCTTTTTAGCTGGCCACTTGATAAGGTAACTTAAGGGTTCTCTCTCTTCACTGCCCCCTTCCCTTCACAATTGCAAGTAGCCCTAACCTATAAATCATTGAAAGGGCCCTATCAAGTGACAAATTAAGGTGCCCTCCTCCTAATTAATGGTCATCAATGTCTTTAATTATCTAATCCTATTGAGAGTAGTTAATAGTTAATCAGGCAGCCAGTTCTTCAGGCAGGTCATCTCTGCATGAGTGCTAGAAGTTTCTCAACTAGAGGTATCCTCTTCAGAAGCCACTTAAAGGCAAATACATGAAGGAGGGCTTTTTTTCCCCAAGACAATTCCTTTATAATGTTTGTCACTTTCCAGAGAATGTGGTTAGTGAAACCAGGCTTTGTGAGGTATTAAAGCCTTTTAACAGCTGCTTTTGAGCGGTACAGTAGGAACAAAACCCTTAATAGTCTGTGTTTGGTTTTAAAATACAAATGTTCTTACTGTTTTCAGAAGTGCAGAGAAGCGTGCACCCTCATTTCACAGCATAGTAAATTCTCATTTATTGTAGCTAGGAATTAGGATATTTGGGGGTTTTTCCCTCACTACGAATCCCAACTCAGAGTACAATTTTTTCCATCAGACGAATTCAAGATTCTAATTTGTAATGTAATTTGGAAGAAAAAAACCCAAACCCTTAGCAGGAAACTCTGTAAAAAGAATTGAATTAGCCATGGGGCATTGGGAACAGGAGCGTGGTGGAACTCTTGAAACAACCTGTTGCCCCAGACATGCGTAGATGACCCACTTGTATAATTTCTCCCTCCGTTGCTCAGCTGCAGCCCCTTTTGAATAACTTCAGCTTTTGTTGGAGATATGCTTTCTGTAAGCTGAACTGACACAAACTAGCCCTTTTTGAACATGTTGGATCACTGTCCTACTGTGATCTTCCTGTACACGTTTCACTAATCTATAGTACATATGTTTTTCTTCCTCATACGTGCATAGGGAAAGCAGACTACAGCCAGGCTGGCTGGAGCAATAAGGTCAATAAGAAAATGGGAGCAAGGGAAAGCTGAATTAAGAAAGGATGTGAAGACAGTCTTCTAAAATGTGTTTCTGGAGTTAGAATGTGATGCATCAGCAGTCAGTTTTGGTTCTGGGGGTAAAAACGTAAAGCAGCACAACAGTGTGCATTACAAGCAACAGTTACAGCTAAGTCTGTGACTTCTTTAGTGTGGAGTTTAAATGTGAAATGAAAATGTATGTTTAGTACCTTAAAGTTTTTGGAAAGATTCTGCTTAGTTATGTACACGATTTAGGGTAAAAATACTGACCTCTACTTGAAATGCCACTTCAAAATCAAATTACATAAGAAAAGTTAGGAATACAAAACCTGTGAATAATGGCAAAATTTCTTCAAAAAGGGTTTTCATCACTAGACCATTCTTTTTTTTTTTTGTGCAGTTTAAAATAAGAGCATGGGACATGGATTTTCTCATCTCTGGATTGCTCACCAGTTAAATAACTCTTTATAGTTTGGCCCTCATAGGGGAAAAACTTTAAATGTCAAATCCATTTTATTAGATTGCAGTTCTGTGGGAGGGACTCCGCCTCTTTATAGTCTGCAGAACCATTTAACTGTTTCAGTTTTTCTCATATGTTCTTCTTCAAAATAAGATTGACTGAAATATTTTCTAAAGGTTTTTTTTTTAATTCAAGGTGAAAACAGGTTTTTGATGAATATTTATGAGTGTTCATTTTCCATTTATAAATTGTGAAGCAGAACTTTTCCAGGAAAGCTTATGTGTTTATCCTGAAAGGTGCAGTAGCTATATCAAGCTTTCCCAAATCTTCACACGTTAGTTACCAGCAATATACTATTATATGCTATATTATCAGAGATCTATCTTATGTGCATACCACTTTAAAGGACACAATTTTGAAGTTAGCCTGTCTAATCCTATTTCTTCCCACTTTGGAATCTTAATTAGAAGGAGATAAAAACCATCATTTGACTAAATTATTGTCTTGAATCTGTAGCAAAAGGTATAATCCGCAATTGGGCCAATTAGTGTACCCCATAGTTAGCTATGCTGAGGCAGGAAACTTGATTAGATCTGACACCAGCCTAGTTCCCACTGTTGTTTTGCCAGGTATGATGGTCAGACTTCAAAGGGCTTGAGGCATCAGCAGGGCAAGGTTTGGAGGCCAGCTTAGGTCCGGTCGTTAATCTCTCTGCTAAAACCACAGCAGCCCTCGCACAAAACAAGCTTACACGACACAATCATGCGGTATTAAAGTTTGGGTTGAGTCATGCCAATTTGCCTTTGATTTTCTGATGATTGACTAAAAGATGGCTACATGACTAGACACATACTGAGAGTTTACTGATTAGGTAAGTTCCCCAAATATTTGAAATATTTTTTGATTTCTCAGTTAGACGATATGACAACACGTTCTGTCTTAGTGAAACTTTTTTGGCAGAATTGTTCTCCAAGTGCTTTTTGCTTTCTTTGTAGCTCTCAGTGTAACTTTTATCAACATTTGATAAATTCTGTAGGAGCATTACATTCATAGTTTTATCTGATAGAACTTTCTCTTTGTTGTTCCGAAGCCTCCTGTGTCAAAACTAAAGAAATCTGTGCCTAAATTTGGTGTTTTCTCTCCTCCAAATTTCTAAGGAACCATTGTTTATCTTTCTGATTTAGGTACATTTACAATTACTGGCAAAAAGAGCATTTTCCTTAATTATTTTCCACCTCACCATGAGTAAAGCACTGTTCCATGGCCGCGATTACATAAGTGTTCCTTTCTTTTGCAGTCTGATTTGTTCAAATATTGCAGTAACAGTGACATGTTTCCATTCTGAGAAAAGCCTAAGGCTGCTTTAGTATTATTCCAAATGATTGAAATTGCCATCTTGCTGACTTTCCCTTGGGCAGCTTAAGGCCTGTTTACTTTTGTATTTGTTTCACATGTTCCCTCTGAGTTTGGCTGGCAGGACATCATTACCTGGTTTGACAAGACAGTTGGAGAAGATTCATATTTGATTAACTCCCTTTGTTGTTGTCTGGACAACACAAACCCCTGAAATTATCTATTTAAAGTTAAATCTCCTGATAAATTCAGATAAATGCTTGCAAAGAGGAAAGTTTGTGAGGTTGGGTTTTTTTAATTCCCGAGTTTTGCTTAATTTTTAAACCTTCAATTAACACTGAATTGCTAATAGTATAGAGAATAAGCTTTTTCCTACAAGTTTTTGTATTGTAGTTTGTCTAATAAATAGTCATGATAATATATATATTTTTTTATCAACGCACAAGTCAGAACCAGCTAATATTTTCTTTGTAGTGGCTATATAACATCTCTTCAACCCAGAATAAAAATCTTTAAAAGCCAGCTCAGTTTGAAACCAAGTGTCATAAACGATATAAAGATTTGCCATACAGCAAAACCAAGTTCCCAGTTTAATGTATGAGTTCAAGAGTTTCTTTTCTGAGAGGTGTTTCCTAACAGGAGAAGAAAGTCAGAATTAGAGGGGTGCTGTGGCAGGAAAGTGCCTGGTTTCTCAGTGCCAGGCAGATACAATATGGTGCTATGGAGCACTCCACAGTGCATTTTTCCCAGTGGCAATTGCCAGAGTAAGAGGTTATGGCTTTGCAAGGAAACATAATCACAAAACCCAGCACTAGGGTCTATGTAGAAGTAAAAATAAACATATGATTCCAAAGGCGTTAAAATAATATCTTGCCTTCATTTAGCAGTAAAGGACTGTTAAGAAAATGAAGGTTTTCCAAAATAAGATATAATTGCAACTCCAGATACTCGTGTCTGTTACGTGTCCAACACTGGTATTTGAAAGAAGACTTAAGATGGTGATTTTGTCAATTAAAAACAGGAAATACATCTTAGGTAGCTTCCATCTGAAATCTCTGTATTTCTACCTTTTTTTTTCTTTTTTTTTTCAGTCTGTCTCTTTTCATTGCTTATTTTATACAGACTGCACTGTGGTAAAACTTATTTTGCAAAGGGGAAGTGTGATTAGCCACTGCTGTAGATTATTTACCAAAACAGGTGGGTAAGACCAGGTCAGAACAGTATCTGCAGTGCTTCAGCCTGGTGTTCACATAGGTTTGGTCCTAAGTGACTCAGGAGATGCTGATGTCACTGAGTGCCAGAACTGTGAAAGATTTTGTGATTAATTATTCATTAAACACATCCAGATCAGGTATAGACATACTGGTTTAGGCTGTTTCTTCTGGAGGAACAAGTCAACCCTGTCACCAGTGCATATGGTATCAGTATATATTTAAAACACATGTGTGTGCCATACCAACCTCTATATCCGTGAGAATTAGAAGCATCACTTCTTTTAGCTTCTTCCAAAACAATTTGAAGCAGTTTTCAGTAATGGCTGACCCTAATCTTGATTATATTCCACTGATGTTTCTAAAGCTGAGTAACTTCGTAAATAAACGCATTTGAATTAATGAACTATTTTTGGCCATGTGTTAACAAAAAGAATCACTGAGCCTGAGAACTGACCAAAGGCAAAACACTGGTTTATTAGAAATTTAAGTAAAGTGATACTTCCATAGCAATCATCAGTAAAATAAGGAAATTACACCAGAGGTAATATATGCTATGTGATACATATTGTAATACTGATCTGTTTGCCTTAGTACATAGATAAAAACAACTCTGTATTTTAAGGTTGTGCACTGGTGCCATTGCAAGACTTGACCCTCTGTTAGGGCCTTAAAACCTCAAAATGGAACCCTCTTTTCCCAAGCCAGTGGGTTGTGACTGCCTGGCTGCCCAGTGCCTGGAGCAGGGATGTAACTTCACAGGTATTCCTGGTTCAAAGGAGAACTTTTCTGAAGCGATACAGAAAGTGTGTTTCTTTCATTTTCTAATGTAATTAAGTCTCGGGAGCCTCTCATGCCCATGCATTTGAGAACACAACTACCCTTGGGGCTTGCATGGAAAACCTCTTTCTCCTCAGCCTGCCTTGAGCAGACAGCATCATACCTGGCAAACCCTAGTGCTGGGTGTTCCACTTGAGCTGGGGGACCCGAATGCAGGGAACTCTGCATGTAAAACTAAACTTCCTAACAGAGACAGGGAAAACATTGTCATAAAACTCAGCTGAAATTCATGCCAGTCAAACCACCGTTGCCTTGATTTGTCCTGTCCATTTTTCCCATTACCACTGGCTTGTTTAAACATAGCTCAAAAGACAATAAGTATAATACCGTGGCATTTTATGAATCTAAATTTAATAATACTGCAAAAAAATATTCTCCTGCAAAACTGATTCTGTCATAATACCAAGCTCCATTTTGCCTTATTTCATCTAGTAGCCAGTTCAGGTTCTCTTTACCTGGTATGGTGTACTTCACTGAATTGTTTTGTCAGATGCTGTCAAGCCAACCTACCATTGTTAAAGAAAATCAAACTAAATCATTTTGGCATGAGCCTTCCAGGAATAAGGCACAGAATATGAAGGGTTTGATGAAATCAAGGATTTGATTTCAATATTGTAAAAGACTGCCTGTCAAAAATGTATTACATTCTTTCAAACAATTTTGAATAAATATACGTGTTTAAAATTGTGACAGTACAATTTAGATAAAGTTTTGGGAGAATATTTTTAAATTATAATAACTTGACGTGAAACAATACTTGCACTGCTCCTATTTGGAAAGAAAACCACTCTGAATGCTAATGGTACATAGAACTGAAATCAAGTGATCAATTTTATACACTGTATGGAAATTCAGAACACTTGTATCTTTTGAACATTGTGGAAAAATTTAATTTGAAAATATCACCTTCTTATTGTGTAATACTGAGTGATGTAAATTAAATTATTAAATTATTTGTCTGAAGACAAATGCAGGAAGATAGTGTTAACTTTTAGATTGCATATGAAAATTTGTATTGCCCTGAAATTTATTTCGTCATTAGTATTGGCTTATGGATTGTTTAACAGTATAGTGTGAGAACTCTGGTTGTTCAAAACTTAAGCACTTGTAATACAGCACATCTGCAGTTTCTTGTTAGCCAACAGAACTCGTATGTATTTTTACTTAAACAAATAATTATGGAGTTCAGAAATATTTATACCATAATTGTGTTGTCGCAATGGAAGAACACGCAGCAAAGTCACTAATGCAATTAAAGGTCACTTGTACATATTGTAATGGGCTGCTCATTCCCAGGATCTGTGCTAAGGGTCAGTGTTGCAGCATGAAATGGATTGGCCTGTTCACTCTGTAAATAAATGGGTCAGCTTATCTTGTATTTGCCAGACAAATAAAGCAGCTGACATATTCCCACTTTCTTACTATTAGAAGGCAGGTAGACTACGGACATCTTTTATAAACATGTTGGTTGGTAAAGACTAAAAAACTCTTTGTCTATGAGGATTGTATTTTTCTCTGATTAGCAGTATTTTTTAGACAAAGATCCGTGGGCATGAGTTAGAAAGATATTGATGGTGAGTCTTTAAGAAGCAAAAGGATTTAAGCTCCATATTTGTAGTAGTTCTCAGCAGGAACTGAGTGCCACCTCCATTAAATGCTCTTTAAAGTATCACAGGTTTTAATAAAAAGATGATATTTCATAGTTGTATAATGTTCTCATCTTACAGAGAATAATGAATTCAATCAGGCTGTTACACAGTGAAACAGGTCTCTGATTTTATATGTCTCTGTAATTGCAGGAAAATAAAAATTAAAGCTGATAGAAAGTCACATTTTTTCAACCACTGGTCTGTGTCATACCTGAGCCTCATTGACATGCACTGAAGTAGGAATACAGTCTGTTAATGAAAAGAATGGGAGTAGGATGACTTTACATCTCATGGAAGATGGGCATCCATCTGATCTACTTATCTCAGTACTGGTTTTTATGGATTTGATTATTGATCTTTGGGTAGAAAGTGATTCAAACTACTCTTTAAACTAGGGAAGTGTAAGATAGCCACATCTAATACTTGGAAAGGGTTAAAATGTCATTTTGTAGGGAAACAGACCAAATGTCTGCTGGGACTAGTAACATGCTTAATCAAACGAGTTCCAAGTGTTTTGTTGTAACTTTGCAAAGTCAAGATTAAGGGTTAACATTTGCAGTCTTTTGAAAATATTAATGATTTTGGATGAACATAAATCTGTACGAAAACCACAAATTTACGGTTTCTTTAAATTTTTCACCCATGCAAAAGTTGCTCCATACCATTTTTCTGATCTATTTATTTTGCTGTATAATGAAAAGATATTGCCCTTTATTCAACTGTTAACATACGGGAACTTGGGTTTTTTAAATTATTTTTATTAAGAGCAAACTAGTCCTATTGTTTTTAGTCTGGAAGACTTAATGAAAGTGCCAAAAGGAGACAGGAAGAAAAAAATATACATACACTGCAAAGTACTGTAGGTGAAGAAGAAAAGTTCTATAAGTGTTGTGCAAATACTTTTTGCTTTGGCCATATTATGAGGTATTATTTGTAACTAAATTCCAGAGTACATTTTATTTTTATATTCTTGGCCAAGAGACTTATGCAAAAAGTAGCTTGTCCTAAGCAAAGGCTGAAGACTACAGTGCCCAAGGCATAAGTAAACTTAGATTTTAGTCATGCCGTCTTTCTCACTGTTGTTTTAGTTGCATGGGTTTATTTATTTATTTTTTTAATTTGCTTGTTCTTAGTTGCATTTCATATGATTTCCAAAGGATTCTGTATCATGCATAATGTGCTTTGAAGTTTCCCATTGCATGTTGAAATATCAAGTGAGACTGTCTCCAAGAAGACAAACATTATTTATTACAGTTGAAGTGGTATTTCTGGCCACCTTAACATTGGCACCATATTAATCCCCTCCAGAATAAGAACTTGAATTTGAATGGCATTGCCAAATAGCACTTCAACTCCCTCTTTCCTCATTCCTTCCTTCTGAGGAAAGTAATCAATAATTGTATAGTGTACAATAAAGCTTTTTATTGATGTCCATAAATACATAAATAAATGAATTTGGGTGCCAACTTATACCAGCCATAGGCTGCTTGGCTTTCAGGAAACAACTGGTAGCACTTGATGAAAACAGTTCACTTTAAATGTTTCATTTAAGGTATTTGAGGTTTGAGAAATCTATGGTTTTTAGCTTATGAGAATACTGTCTATGGGCTCTTCATCTACCTTTGTCATGCTTCAAGTCTGCTGTGGCAAAAATTACTGAAGAATTCACTCTGATGTTCCTAAAATTCATGTTTACAAAACAGTTGCTAAATGGATTTACCTTTTTTCTCATACTAAACCAGTGATCTTTGAGTGGTGTGTCTGCTTGAGTCGTGTTTGAAAGTAACAGAGTAGAAAACAAAAATAAAAACCAGTTTATCACTTTTAAGTGGGAGGATGTGAGCATTGCTGCGTGGGAGAAATCCATTTCGTCTTGCATCCAAAACAGTGCTTGCTATTCCTAAAATGACCGGATTGCTTAATATTGAAAGTTTTAAGATCCTTAGTAATCTTTGCTAAGGAGCTGTACGTTCACTTGTTCTGGAAAAGACAAGCTTTTGTGTGAGGTGGAGGAATGCCTTGAGGTGGAGGACTTGGCCATGGCAGCTGAGTTTTGAGGGGATTTCTGAAGTCTCTGTGATATACCCAGAATATCTCCTGGGCCTTTGGGCAATGGTGCATTCGTAAGCAAAACATTTCACGTGTTTGGGGAGCAGCTTTAGTGACCTGCCCTGTCTGCTCTGGCTCCAGACTCTCCAGCTGGAGCAGCAAAGAACTGTGCAGTTTGCAGATACACTTGGGCTCTGTGAGTGGCAGAAGAACTTTAACAATGGCAGTTGCATTCCACTGTTCTCAGTCAAGGATTACACTGTTCCAGTGTAGTTTTTGGACGTGCGCCCTTAGTTGCTTTTATTTATGAGCCAACACACAAGTAGATGAACAAGAGGAAAAGCTCTGCTTTGTGTGCTGAGTCTTACTGGCATTCCTTGCTTTGAAGGGCTTCTACATGCAACCTGAAGTTTGTGTGGTCTAAGGAAGGCCTTGTTCTGTTTGGATTTTTCATTAAAAGGCGTAGGTTTGGTCCTGGATTGGTCGTGCTCCCTTGCAGATGGAGACTAGAAGCCAGGCAGGCTGTGGGGAAGCTGCACTGTCCATGCTGACTGAGAAAAGTCTGCTGGAAATGAAGCCACAGCTTGTACCCATCTTGATGTGTGTATAGAATAAACACATCCCTGGGCCACTTGAGGAGCCATATGCTACTAACTGAGCAGCATTTTATTTTTGGAGCTTTGTTATGTGGTGTGATCCCTCAACTTCATCTCCCCCCTCATTGATTCATTACTAATGTATTGCTTAATCAATAAACACTGTAGTCTCTTAAGACACCTAGGTCTTCAATCTAAAGCTCCTGAGGCAACACCATATACTTCTTAATCAGTACTTCTCACCCTTTGGTATAAAGCTTCGTGATTCTGGGCAGGTTACAGGCTTCCTGTGCTGCCTCTAATGCACTTCCAAAACCTTTTGCTACCAGAGAGCAGTGTGGCAGGAGTTACATGAGCTTTTTTCTTGCTATAAGGTAGGGGAAGATGGTTCTCATTCTAGGATGAGTGTTTACTGAGAGATACAAGCCAGCGTATAACTTCTAATGCTTGTTGCTTGTTAAAAATAGGAATTAATAAGAAGGAAATCTAGTATTTGCATTTAGATCTGATCCTCAATAGTAGCATAGCCATGGGCTGTTTATGCTTGGTCTACATCATCTAGACTAAAAATAGCCTTCCTGTCATTTTATTGGCAGAGTTTTAGCTACTCCTTTAATTCTGTTTAAAAATGGATAGAGAGAAAGACAGCATAAATATTGAATGTGTGCAGATATTCCAGTAAGTAACTAAAAGGAGATTCCTGATGCTTTGCAGAGCTTTATAATTAAATGGAATTCATATTTTGTTTAAGAGGCAATTTTTAAATTAATATAATATTTAAATGTATTAAGTGGGGGGGGGTTGTATTTATATCATTAAAGTAGCTACTTTTAAATAGGTAGGCATTAATGTATATTTATTTTATTAGTGTCCTGCTTAGGTTTTGTTATTTTTAGGTTTCCTTTACATTTTGATAAGGAATTACTGGTGAGGTATTTAATTTCTCATCAGTTAAATGAAAAGCCACATTATTTCTAATTTTTCTATTAATAAAGTGAATTTTTGCAGAATTAGAAGACAAATCACTACTGCCTGCTAAAGTTTTCAGCAACAGTCTGAAAATTTCTGGTTTGTTATGGTTTTTGAAAACCTGTGGAAACAATGAAAGAAGAACTGGCTTTTTTGTGTTCTGTCTGTCCTACAAAAACATGGGCTGCTTTAGAAACTCTCAAGGCCAGAGTTACAGTGTAGAAAGTCACAGTTTGGAGATGGAAGTGCATCTGTGTTGGTTTTCTGCTGATCTGAAAAGGGCATTTTGGCTTCCAAAGAGCCCTGAGAGTTAGATTCTCGTTACTGAGACGCCCCTAAACCTACAAAGGAGAACTTTTACTGTGTTAGTAGAGTAAGGCTCTAAGGTAGAAAGGTTACAGTGAAAGGATCTTGTCAGTGGATTACTTACAATCTTACATAAGAAGCACTTTTTCCTTTGAACTAAAGATTCTATGTGTTCCATGGTCTTTTCTGATCCATCTACACCATGGTGTGAATTTGCATCCTTTAGGACAAGATTATCCTGCACGTTCAGTGTAGTTGTCTGTGCTCACACAAATAGGAATATCTGGAATAGTTCCTTGCAGCTTCTTTCTTTTTTGTTATTTTTTTTTAATCCAATTTTCATCTCAAAATTATGTTGTTACTTTACAAATTGATCCAAAAAATCAGCATTTGTTGAAGGTGCAGTCAGAGAAGTGGTGTTTGAAAGTTAGGTTATGTTAACCTGTTGCTTTTGTGGAAGGTTGGTGGTGGTGTTACAGTCGAGATGATGAAAAGAAAAGCAATGAATGCTTCAGTTTTTACATTAGAGCATCCAAAATAAAGTGAATATTTGCATTCCATCTGTTGCAAGTGCATAGCACTGGCACAGGGGGGTATCAGTTTTCAGAACTCATAATCAAATTGGAATATTTACTAGTGAAAATCAGGCATAACTAGAGTATTGTTGTACGTACATTCCAGACTTTTGGTAAAAATATCTATAAATAAAGCAGATTTTGTAAAAAGTCAGGAATAGTCCCTTAGAGATATTTTTTTTTTTAGAGAATAATCAGTGTTTACATGAAGTGTTTAAGATTCAAAACTATTTTATTAGGGTTTTATAACCTTCTTTTTTCCCCCTAAAAAATGGTATGGTTCCCTGCAAAATTACGTTCCTAAAAGATTTACTGTCCTCAACATTAAAAAAAAATTGTAAAATTATTTTCTATCTTGAAAAATCAACCCAGCCATTCTTGTTTCAAGTTTCATCTAATACATTGTTCCGTATGGTTGTATGATAAACACATTATTCCTTGAACAGGAATTAAGAGTAAAGCTGCCAGGAAGGGGTTTTGTTGTCAGAGTAGTTCCCGCCTCATGTTTTGTAAGAGATTTCATGGTCCTATTGTAAAGAGTGGATGATTTAAAACGTGTTCCCAAGATAAACTTTCCCATTGTCATTAATGAGGATGGATAATACTGAGTGACAAGTGCATTAGGAATGACACAGAAAGAGCTGTTAGATTTGTCAGAGCGTATCACTTCAGGCAATGAAACTTGAGGACATTCTCTTTTAGCAATTTTTTGCTATTTATTTAGAGAACCAAGGATTGTGATTGCTCACACAGGTGGATTTTACTGTTTAGTTCATTAAATATTTAGGTACCTTTGAAAAGGCAAAGGTGATAAATATGGAGGCATTATACTCCACTCTAAGGGGTGCCAATGGTTGCATTGCTTACAAATAATTCAGCAAAACTAATATATCTTTTATTTGATCTTAAAATGTTTATTTGGGGGATAATTTTTGCTTTGCAATATTTTTACTGAACGGGAGTATTTAAAGTTATATATTGAGAAATGCTCTGAACTGTCATAGTGAAGCTTCTGGGATAAAGAAGCTTAAAATTAGGACGCTATACATGTAATTTACATCGACTTAAAAATCGTATTTCTCCGTAGAGCAGGACTCTTTAAATATTTATCTCCGAATAATTAATAATGTATGACTTTTCCTGGTGTTTAAAAACCCTTCCAAAACTACAACCCAGCCTATCAATTTCCATTTGGAACATGCAATTGGTCACTTTTTCGCCTTGATTCATCTTGCCTGGCTGCCAACCAAATTTCGCCTCTGTGTACCTTCTTGACACTAATAATGACTGAGTTCCTGTTCGTTTGCGTGCAAGATTTCCCAAGCGGCAGTTTGGGGCTGGGATAAACTATCTATCACCGCTGCGTACAACTAATCTGCCTCAACCAAAACCACCCCGTGATTGAAATTACATTTGACAATTCACCTCTCCTTGGCGTGCCTGAGGTGAACATAGCTACAGACCATCCCCGGAAGGGCATAGCAGCTCCTCCATATGTTGGGGAGGATCCTTTTATTTGTGTCAGGAGACTTTTAGCAAAAGCATGTATAGGCAGGGATTTTTTTTTTATTTTTTTTTTCCCCCCTTAGACTTCCTCGTTTGCAGATGCGTGGCTGCTGCTTTCTCCTAACCACAGCATTTTGGTTTTGGGAAGCATTGTGGGTTTGGGAAGCGTTTTGTTATCTTTGTTTCGTTAAAACTCTTTCGTTGAGGTAAACCAGTGCATCCAATATTGGATGTGTGGGAGATAAAAATCCCAGAGGTATTTAAAACATAACTTACTGTTCATTAGAACATTATGCTTTTAACAGACCAGCAAACATCAGACAAAGTACCTGTTACTCTGTTGCCCATCACCAAAGCTCACACCTGCTTAGGAGCATTTTTGGTTATACAGAACTGAAGTAAGAATGGCAAAGCAAAATCGTCTGTCATCTAAGAAATCTTTTAATTCTTTTTCCAGATTGTAAATTTTTTCATATTGTGCATACTTAGTGGTTTAAAGAGCTGTCTGCACAAATATGATCTGACAAAACAGACCCTTTCTTTCTGGGTAGTTTCCTTTTTTGCTAAGTATTGTCCTTTTGGTATGAAGTCACTTTTACCATAATATTTTAGGTAACAGCCTATGTCATGAAAAGTGCTACTTTTCACTAGTGATGTGTATGATTAGCTTTATCAGACATAATTAATTTTTCAAATACAAAGTTTCTGAATAGTTAGAGTAATAAAGTTCTGTTTCTAGGTAGATAATTTTTTTTTTTTTTTGCTGTAGTTTCAATACATTGATTTGAACATACACTGTTTGGATATATGAGTCCCTTCCAAGTAGAGATATTCAATGATTCTATGGCAATGCAGATAGTGAAGAATTGAACATTCTGGAATATGTTTTGATTTCTCACTGTTTTGTGTAGCAGTGTGTTTTCGCTGTTATTTTTGTATTCCAACAGAGGCATAAAGATCCCCAGTCACATTGTCCTTTCAGATAAGTACAGTCCATTCTTGTTGCTGAAAAGGGGACTTTGGGTGGCACACTCATAAAGGCCTCACTATCAGCCTCGTTTTCTTTCTGACACAAGCAGTACTTTTCTCCTTAAAACTGAAATGCATTTTTAAAGCACTTTCATTCAGCAGATTTGAGTTCAAGCTGAATTAATAATCTTTCTGAAATGCTTGACAGCTGAATGTTGTACGTGTATCTATTTTAGTTGTGGGGAGGAAGGTAAGTAATGTGGGTATCATGCTTTCTGCAGCATTTCCAGCCAACAAGTCCAGAAGAATCAGGACTCTTTTGAATAGATAAATCATTAATCTTGGTAACGAGCTGCTCTGAAGGCAGGGAAGAATAACTCAGCCACACAGCCATGCTCAGTTCACTTGTTGCAGTAGCAGTGTACTAAACCTACCCATAGTTTAGGGCCTGCTTTCCATATTTATTCATTTATTTATTCTAATTGGTTTTGTTCTCAACCTTTTTCCTTTGAGTGTGCCTCTGTGGCACAACACAGTGTCCTGTGTAGGTGCTGCTCACTCTAAACCAGCTCTCATGGCTACAAAAAGCAAGATCACCATCTCAGACCCAGTAGACCAAGCAGAGCTTGGCCTACCAAGAGCTTGGCTCAACCCACTTGGCCACAGCTGTTGGCATCACGTTGCCATGACATGTTCCAGTTCTTTGTAGTTTGGTTTCTAGATGGTTCCAGAACTTTGTTTTTGTTGTTGTTGTTCCCCTTGGTATTAACCATGACCTCTTAAAAAATAACTTCTTAAAGTTTTAGTCTGGATAATGTATTTAGTCTGCTATAATGTATTAAATACCTGTACTGGTTTTATGGTCTATAAAGCAATATTGAAGGGTTTTAGGGGTGACAGAGGAGCTCCATCCTGTTACCACTGCAGTGCCAAAGAAATTAAGGGAGAATTTCCAATTTGAATTGGTGGGGTCTGCAAATTCATCAACAGTTTAAAAAAATGAAAAGGTCACATCCTGCTATTCATATTAAAGTAAGGATTGATGCTGGTTAGAGCTTTTTCCTTTAATCTTGAATGAAAGGAATTTGATGCTGAGTTGTGTAAATTCCCGAAACGAAGCATGAATTATGAAGTATAAATTTCAGTGACTTAGACATTCTCAATTTTTATGCAAAAACTTACAAATCAGACATGACAGGCGAGTGCAGATTTTAAAATAATTTTAAAACAAAGAGCCTAGCAGTCTGGGATATTTTTACAATACACTTAAATCTGAATCTTGAAACACTGGTAAACTGCTGGTTCTTAAAATCATCATCTATTAAAAAAATATTAGTTTGTTTATGATGACTTATGGGCATGTATCTGCTTGTCTTGATCAGTTCCTTTGTGTTGCTCTGAGGCCCTTAGTGACTTCTCAGGGCTTAGATTTCCTTTTTTTGGTTGTAATATTCCAGTTTGGATTCCTTAGATAGTTTCTATGGAACAGTTCCTTGTCTATCTAGAAGTGTATGGGACAGATTCTTTCTGGGGATGCTGAGTGGCAGTGTCTGAAAAGTCAGATTGCTGGGTTTATAACATGCAGTTTTTGTGTTCTGGTATATTCACCCATATTAATTACCCAAGAATGGTTTGTGCCTAATGACTTCAACAAAAACACAAGATTAGTAATGTTTTAAATACATGGTAACTACCAACTACACTTTTTGGAACTAATTTTGTTGACCTCTTCCTAATTCTTAATAATTAGCCTTAAAACGAAGATTTATTCTTTTTTACTAAATCTGTGATCAAGATACCTTGTTATCTGCATAAATAAATTCACAAAATAAATAACTATTTTAGTAGCCTTCTGAAGTATCAAGATGCATTTCAGTTAGGATGAGGTTGTCTCTTGGAAGATGAACAAATGAAAGTTTCCCAAGTTCAGATTAAATGTTACCCGAACATTTTTTGTATATACTTAAATATAAAGTAGAAGATTGAATAGTAAACTTTTTTATCATAATCCAGCTCCTATCATGCTCTGTTGGATTTGGGATTGCTAGGTCCTATGGCTGTTCATGCATCCTAAGTAACTACTACAGTTGTGACAGCAATGAAACTTGTGGTAAGAAGTCATCGAGACATAGAAACATCATAACCAGCAAATAAAGTTGATGCAAACCTAGTCTGTAATTCAGGTCTGTAATTCAGTTCCCCATCGTTTTCCATATCTACACATGGTGTGGTGATTTGTAACAGCTTTGTTATTATAGAAGTAATAAGAGATCACTACAATGCCTCTGTATTACAGAAACATGATTTTAAAATCCACTTGAAATTAAATTATTGGTTTCAAAGACTGAAAATAGCATAGATTTTTAAGTTCTACTTCAAAAAATAGTATTTTTTATAAAAAAGAATATGTAATTCTCTCTATCATGTTGATGAAACTTTACAAATTATCAATCCTTTGAAAAACCCTTAATGAACCACACATAATTGCAATTCCTGAGATATGACAGATGTTAGGAAAGTGTCAGTTTGGACTTTCAATTGACTAAAGACCTTATGTCTTCATCAAGAGAGCTATTAGAAAATATTTCATTGGCAGCATTCATACAATAAGTTTTAATGTTGGAATGCACTTTCTACACGGTTTCACACTTTGTAAAAATGGAGTACATGTAACTAGATACAAAGTGCTAAATCAGGCCACATGGGCAGTGGTTGTGATGTGTGTTTGTTATATAATTCTGTTTGTATCTTTGAGCTGTGATCGCTGCTTTTTGGCTGATGTTCCCATTCACCCTGTGTTCCCCTTCATCTGCCCACCTTCCTCATGTTTGTTTTTAGAATCATGATAGGAGTAATCTTGCTGTTCTTGAAGAGTGGACTATATCATCTTAAAAGATCCCTTCCAACCCAAAGCATTCGATGTTTCTGTGACTCACACAAAGACCCCAGATATTGGAATGCCTTCAGCAGCTGGATTAGTGCCTTAACATCTTTACTGCTACACTTGATTAGTGACCAAACTCTTGGCTTGCTATGAATATGAACCCATTTACAAAAGAAAGCCAAATAGTCAGTCTTATGTCCTCAAGATTCAAAGGAGGATTCTCTGTCCTCTGGGATGGAAGTTCAGCTGACAACCAGAACTTCAAATCAAGCTGCTTCAAGTGCTGTGGGCACTGCCACTGACTATTTCCTGAACTCCATGGCAGCACAGAGTCCTTGTGTCTTGGTAGTGTTGATTTGCCAAAAGAAATGCAATTGCTGGTTGGAAAACTGCTGTCTGATGAATTCTTTCATTCAGCTCCACAGTGATGAAAGTTCTACATGACATTAAAAATTCTAGGCTTATCCTTAGATGTCTTTGCTTCTTCACAGAGCCCACGAAGACAAAGACACAAAAAAGCTTTTTGCACAGACTGAAACCTGTTCCTCATGAATATTCAAAGACTGGCTTCAATCAAAAGAACAGAAAAACATATCAATCCAAGCACTTTTATTGATACAGGGCTACTGATTCAGGTGTTTCATCACAGTGCCTTCCCTCATCTCAGCACAAATCTATGAACAATTTCCCATTTTTGGATTTTTCACCTTGAGTCTTCTGCTGTTCTAGCACTTTTTTTGGAAATAGGTCTACTTAATACCATCAAATCTTGCTGCAGATTATGAAAGAGAGATGATTTATGGACACTGTCATCACTGCTTATTCAGTTCATTTTGTCATTCTGCTGTTACACAGTTCTCATGTCCTGTAATGTTTAGGGGCCCTGGTTCCATAAATCTGGTTTAAAAGAACACAAACCCATTGTCAGTGGGAGTCAGGAAACAACTGAGAGCCAAGGATTCTTACTCTTAAGGATTTTTCTGTGCACAACAGAGAGAAGTATGTTGGCCCACCTTGAATTCAGATCCAGGATGATGATTCTAGCATCTATATGCTCGTGTTTAAAGAGGGGGTTTGCTGTATTTTGATATGCAGGACATCTACTTCTGTTTGCTTCTTAGTGTGTCATCAGAGATACATTCATATTATAGTGAATAAAGACTCTTCTTGTTGGACTTGTCACAGTTCCAGAAGTTTTTACCAATGTGCTAGCAAATGACAATTGTTGATTTGAATTACCATACCTCCTTCTCAGGACACAGGAGGCTGATTGACAAGGAACAGTCTGTCATGGTGCAGCTTGGACTGTGCAGTAGAGTTTAGACCCAAGGGTAAACAGTCAAGGTGTGCTCTCCCTGATGTTTAGGCTCTCAAATTTATTAGGGCAGGGATGGACAAAGTAATCATAAGACCATGCCTTCACCAAGATAGATTTCAGATTGGGTGGAGGGGCAGTTAAGGGACTGGGTTTTTGTTCTATCATTCTATCAAAACACACAAAGTGATATATTTATGTAATGTCTTGTAGATGACAGCAAGTGCAAGGTGTGCAAACCCAGCTTCAGTTGATGTGCTCAGACACTTTCATTCTAAAAACAATTATTAGCATTTGTGAAGCTCTGTTGTTCAGACGGTGATAGGTGTCTGCCACACACACATGGAATGTACTGTGTGTTTCTGTTTAATGGGAAGCAGCTGACCTTTGGACTGGGACACTGCCAGTGAAGTGCTGAGCTGCTGGACCTGGACTGGGATATCTCATCGAGTGCATAAGGGCTGTGTACCACTTGGCTGAATGGAGATCACATGAAAAACATCTGTTTGCCAGATCTCTGTCCCCATTTCTTCCATCCTTCGTGCTGAAAGGTTTAGGTTTTAGTATCCCAATCGTACCAGGCTCTGTACAACACCACAGATGATGAGTAGATCTCGCTGTTAAAGTAAACCCCTTTTTCCCTTGCAATGAAGTTCCTTCTCATCAGTAGGAAGGGTGATGTGCTGCTTTGTTGAGTGAACCAGGTTCATTTGTTCTCCTAAGTCTGTCATCAAAACCCGGATCTCAGTCCCTATTATTGGTCCCATGTCTTAGCTGAACAAAAACTCATGGTATAACTGTTCCAGTTTCTCTTTCTTCTCTGGTAAAATGTCATTTTCCTAAGATGACCCCTTCCTCCAGCAGCCCCTCAAGAACCTTCAATCTTTTTCCTCTGTGTGGTTGCCTTCTTCATCTTTGCCAAGTCCTGCAGCAATCAGAAACTTCTTGTACAACTGAGATGTACAGGAAGAGAAAAACCCTTGCATTTTCTCCCATTTCTTTTGCAAAGGGAAAAGAAGAAGGAAAACAGAGTCAGTGTCAGGAGAGAAATCTAGAGAAGAGTTCTACAAGTTGTGTCTTTTGACCCTATTTGCTACTACAGGTGAGACTCTGCAAGGAAAATTAATTTTACTGTGGAGAGACCTACACGTACACATGCACACACCCCCTGACTCCATCTCTGATCCTTTGGCTGCAGCAAGAATAATGTTTTACATCCCATACCTAAGAAGAGAAAACAAGAGATAGATTTCACAGATAGTAAGTATGCTGCTGTTTAAGAGGTGATATTTAAATTGATGTTAAATTGCAAGGACCTTGAAAACTAAGAGATGTGGTTTGTGTTTGCTTCAGCAGCAAAAAATGGGATAAAGGAAGGGCAGAACAACATTGGTGTTCCTAACCAAAATCACTGGACTAGAAAAATAGTCTTTGCAGTAATGTTTAGAATATGTCTGGATTTATCAAGATGATAAAGAAAAAGATTGCAGAGAAATAACTCAGATCTTTGCAAGGGAAATATAAAATATACAGACCCAGGAGAAAGATTACATATTAGGAGTGTTCTAAGGGAAAAAGTATTGCTTTCTTCTTCATTTTTATGATGCTATTTAACTTTTGAGAAATGAACCCTCACAATCTGAGTTTGCAGTGTCTAAGTGTTACAGTATTATGAGATATTCTATTATCTCTTCAATTAAATCTCTTTGTGTCCATTATCATAGCCAGTATTATGTAAGTCGTGGATCTGTCTGGGGGTTTTTGGTACTTCCACGTCTTTTTTTGGTTCCTTGGTTTGACTATCAGCTTTCAGCTGCTGAGTTCTCTGCAGGAATACTGCATCTACCCTGACTGTTAATGTACATTTGATTGAGACCTCATCTGATTTAGAAGTACAGTTTTCATGAAGAATGTTTTCAGAAACACATGACAACCAATGTCAGCTCGATCTCTGTGTCCTGGTAGCCCTCACATAAATGAGTCAGAAAAAGCAAGTGACATAAACAAGCAATGTAGTTGATTTGCTTCCTGATTGGCCTGTAAATAATACTTGAACTGTCTGATTTCAGAGCCCTGTGGAACAAATGATGTCAGAGTTAGCAGGAATATCAGACAGCCCTGAAGAATTCCATATATATATAGAGAGAGAGATAGATATATACAGCTGCCTGTACCAAATGGCAGAGGATAGATAGCATTATCAGGCTGAAGTTCATCATGGGCATTGACTCTGAGGTGTTCTAGTTCAACATTGTGATTCAACCTGTTTTTCTGGCCTTCTGCCTTTAGAGGAGCTGTATTTTGACTGTAGGCAGTTTCCATGCAGTCATTCACTCTCTTTGGTAGTCTGCATGAATGCTTTCATGCTCAGCTTTGTCTGAAAATCAGATCAAGCCAGAAAGTTGTCTAGAGTGTGAAGCAGTTGTCATTGCATGATGCAGTGGGTGGGAAAAGGTAAATCACTACAGGTTCTTTTGTGTACAAAGGTTTCTGGACTATTAGTTTTTCCTCCTATCTGTAGAGCATAAACGTAGTGAGAAGTAACAAAAGAGTAAGAAATTAATGGGATCTGAGCTGACAAGGCTAAATACTTGTTGGGGTGTGGAAGGAAAGAGAAAGGGAAAAATAAGGGGTTCAGTGAGTTGTAGTTAAGAGGTGAGGACAGAAGAAAACACCACACAGTGAAAGAAAGTGAGGACACAAGGAACAATGAATTGAGGCTTCAATTAAGATTATTAACTCTGTAGCAGGTTTTTAATTCATTCTTTTATAACAGTGTCGGGGACAGGTTTTAGGTCACCCTTGCCTAGCAGAAAGGTAGTGATTGTAATTCATTGAAAACAAGGTGGGTGGTATTTTTAACCACAATGCAAAACAGCCATAACATTTGAGAATGGTTGTTCTGCTCAGATGTCTTGATTTGTCTAGTAAATTTGTCTAGATTTGTCAGAGCTTCAGAAAAAAACAAAGTGCTTGTCTCGGTGGTTTTAAATTAATTTGTTCTTGCAACTGGGATTTAACAGTTCCTTTGAAGCAATTATTATTTTAGTACAAGTGTATATGAGATGCTACCTGTCAATGAGTACTTGGGGAATCCTCAGTATGCAGATCACTGACCTGATAAACTGAAACAGCTCCAAGGGAGTTGTTATGGTCTGTCGCATCAATGAGTATTTAGGGACTCTTTAATATGTGGATTATTAGGACAGTAAAAACGTCTGCAGCCCATTGTGTCAGTGCAGCTGTTCCACAGGAGCGTTATTGCACAGCCCTACCGAGTGTTGTGCAGAAATAGTTGACTAAGCTTGTGTAATAGCCATGGGTTTGCCTTAAACAAGTGTATTTTTTAAAACATTTTCCCAAAATAAGAAATTCAGGCATTAAGCCTCATGCTAAACTGGTTGGGTTTGGGGATTGCATTTATAAAAATTGCCATTTTTCAACTGCACATCAAGTGAACGAGAAATTCTCACGTTGAATTCTGTGCTGGTTCCTTCCCTGCTTTTTTGTCTGCAGTTTAGGAAGTAAACAGCAAAACTAACAGAAATTCTCCCGTTCAGAAATGTCTATCCCAAGAGCAGGCCAGGAATAAGTTATCACATAAATAATCCAATTTTTTCAATAGTTTTCTAAGTAAAGCAAATTTGCTACATCACATGAGCAGATCCATGTATGAAGTTGGATTCTTCATACTGATCTCAGAAGTGTCAGAAATTTGGGTTAGATTTTGTCTTGATTTTTTTCTTCCTTGAATTTTCTTCTATAATTAAAAGAGATTACTGACTTTCTTAAAAAAAGATTCTGATCATATGTACATGAGTAAAAATGGTGTTAGTTAGAACTTTGTAACCTGGTATTGAAAAGCAAAATTTGAAGAGTTAAAAGAAGCTGTGTGAGAAATTTATACAGGAAAATATTCATTATATTCACAAAGTCTTGCTTTATCATCTTGTGTGCATCTTCATTAACTCTGATCTCCAAACATTGTTTATTTGAAGTATTCTTTAGGCTGTACTTCCTACTGTAGTTAAAATAAAATTTCCTTTTTTTGGAGCAGTGTTTCAGCAACTGTTAAAGATGCTGGAATATAGTAAATTTGCTATTACTTAGGGATAGTTTCATTTTTCTTGTTTGACACAAATTCATTTTTGAATGCTGAACCAAAGAAATTAGTTTCACAGATCAGATGGGCTTCTTGTCAGAATGTATTCCAGGTTGGTATTTCCACTGTTGTAAATTAAGCAAAAGTTTAGCTGTTTCAATGTTTTAATGTAATATTGCTAATTTTTGTTAAAATTTCATGTGTGCAGAAGAAGAATAAATACATATTAAGGTAATGTAGATGCCAAAGCTGCAAGTGTGTAATGAACCCTATGAAAATAGGCTGTAAAGTCCAAAGTCCTTCACTTATACAGTGCCATTTTTTCCTAGATTTTTTTTCTCTAGATAATTAACATGAGAAAATGCTCTGTACTGAACTTAAGCGGAAAAATTTTAAGTGGTATTTACTTTCACGTGTATTTACATCTAAAGGGAGGTTGTATACACGGAGCATGAAATTGCAGGTTTTGATGTCAGAATTGCCGACACGATTTTTCCATTTATCAAAACCTAAAATAAAAAAAAACGCGGTTTTTCAAGTACGTGGCCTGAAACTGCTGGAGAGCTGTCTGGTTTGTAGTGGTCCCTTCACTGCTCCCTTTGTGCCACAGGGGAGAGTGTGGAACACAAGGAGTGCACGTTCATGTTAGAGGAAACCCACTACAAACATCCTCCAGGAGCCCGTGCTTCGTTCCCCAGCGTTCAAAAACACATCTTAAGCCTAATGTTTTAACTGAACAATAGAGAGAGAAAAATAATGTGTCCATCTTAGAATGCTTTTAAAACCAAAATCTGATTCCATCTCTTGTTCTTTGTACAGTCACCCAGAATAGTTCAGTCTGTTTTCCAGTCAAATTAACACTGAAGTAATTATGCAAGCGCGGCTTTGGTTTTATAACTGACAACAGTGGCTGGATTTGGGAGCTTTTCTCCCCAGTTGGGCAATAAATTAAATTTGAATTTTGCCCTTTCTGAGTTAAGATTTGAGACCCTGAAGATGTAGTGGTAGCATTTTGAGCACAAAATGGTAATTTTTGCCTCTTACTCTGAGGCGAGCTGTGAAAAGCAAAGACTTATTAGGAGGAGTTGTCAGCATAAGTTTACACCTTTGATCTCCAGTGAGGTTCTCAAGGTTTCTGGCATTACATTTCTTATTTGAAAAAATACTCCGTTATATCTATTAATAACACTCTTAGAAAAATAACGTGTCATGGTAACTGCCAAATCAAAAAGAAATAGATGGAAAGTAAGAACAATAAAATATTAGTAAAAATAACAAGTTACTGTGTCTGCTGGAATGATATGAAATTATCACTTTAAGCAAATTGTTGGGATAAAAAATGAACAATCTGTATACATTATAGAAAATTTATTAGTCTTATTAAGCACTCCAGATCCAGAACTTTTCCAGAGTCAATTTACAGTTAAAAGGTGGACTTGATATTTAAATGAAAATTACTGATGTTTGCATTACTATCTCAGTGACAGTGGTAAAATTTCCTTAGGATAGGTTAATCAGTGTTCACAATGAAATTCATGCCAAAATGCATTTCTAGAATGTACATAAGGACTGCTTCCTCCTAAGGCAGAGGTACAAAGTTATACACTGGAAGAAATATAGAGTTGGCTTCACATTGTACTGCTCTCAGGGGTGGTTGTTTATGGATGCTCTGCCCAAGTTCTGAAGCAGCAATTACTGGAAAGGTTTTGGATTATGGTTTTCATGATCTGATCTTTTCTGGGAAAAGAAGAAGAGTATAAATGTAACACACTCTCAGCTCCATTTTAAGAAAGCTAAAAAAAAGACCTGTAAAATGTATTGTGATATTACAAAGGGAAAATGGGTGGATTTATGAGGGGAGTTTTCCATTCTCCTTCTTCCCTTTAGTCTCTCCACGTTCCTCCTAGACTGTTTTCCTTATCACCTTTGAAATCCTTTATCTTTCATTCCCACTTCCCATTTTTCTACACCTTCTCTCCCGTTGTTATGAGGTTTTTGTTCCCAATTTTTGTCTTACATGAAAATATGTAGCAAAATTAGAATTAATATATACAACTGTATTGCCTGCAAAAAAAAATTTCCTTGCTTTAGGGAAAGTACAAAGATGAAGACAAAACTTTTAAGAGCAATGAGTTATAACATCATGAACAAGTTTATATTCAGTTCAGTGGGACAGAAAACCTAGACTTTCTATTTTTTTTGTAGTTTTCTATCTTTTGAAAATGTTTAAGTAGCTTTGTTTATAATTGGAATTATTTACTTCAGTTTAGTACTTTGGGCCTCAGTTTCACTCTTGTACCAAAAAAAAACCCCACCAGATCTCACAATCAAATTACAGCCAGAACCCATAAACTCAATTTCAAAGTTCACTCTCTGAAGATTTATGTATTTCAAAATGGAAAATAGCAGTTAAGAAAACAAGTTCCTTTGTTGGCATATAGGAGATATTAATAAATTGTTTTCTATATGATTATGCATTAAAAGATACTGATTCTATGAACAGGCTCCAAGAGATTGATTTGTGTTTTTGCTGAGATCATTTTATAACCAAAATACAGAGTAAAACCAGATGGATGAAGTCATTATTTGTAACAGCACAGAAAGCAGCAAATGTTTCAGGATATACACGCAAGTGATTTTTGTCAATATTACACCACATATGAATAATTCATTGCTGAAATAGTGTTATTCTTTATAAATAAATAGCCATCTGCAGTATCATATGCCATAATCCTACAAATACTGACACCAATGAGCAATGTTTTACATGTCACTAACTCAGCAGTTCTGTTCTCAAATTAAAGAACGATAGTTCTAATTTAGAAAGCTTTTGGAGGCCAATCAACAACTTCAGGACTGAATTCAGGATACTTAGGGTAAAAGTAACATCAGTTGTTTTGTCTACCAGGTGCCAATGGTTGCTGTCACTTGTTTTACCCAAGAAACTGGAAAGAATGAGGACATTTTCCATCACAGAAGATGCTAAAATAGAATATTAACATTTGGGATTTTGTGTTGATTTTCAGTCCTTGAGATGTTTGAGTTCTTTGAGGTTTTACCAAAACATTAGAGGTAAATTTTAACAAGAAGATACACTATCAAAGTTTCTCTGGGATTAAAGAAAGGTACAAAGTAGTCAAGCACAAGTGTTTTATGGCATGAGGGGTGTAGCAAATCATGGTGTGAGAGTTGCTTTGGTCCATGCTGTTAGATGGCCACTGCCTGTGGTGTTTTAGCTTACAGGTAACCAGGCCATGACAAGGAGTTGATCCAAAAGAAAAGGCAGAAATATTCTGGCCATCTGCCATGGAAAATGCTATTTTGGGTCCTGCTGTCACAAGAAAGTTTGGCAGGATTGCACAGATGAATATAGCCAGTTTTCAATGAGAGCATCAATAGCTTTGTTTGGGGTTGAAGTGACAATATTTTCCAGTTTAGGTGAACTTCCTCCTTAAATATAATCACTTTGGTTACCTTTCTGTTGGACTTGTAATTAGCCTGTACCCAGAATCTGGACCAGAACCTGACTAGTACTCACAGAGACTGAGGTTTGTGGCTTTCTCTGCATTCATGGTGCTTTGGTCGTTAACGTCATGTGGTCTCACCTAAAGGTGGAGCTGCAACATGGACTTGCAACTCTACAGACTATCACAACTGCCAAACAAGTTCCCAGAACTTTATCTCACCAGCTCACTATTATCATTTGATCTTTGTCCTTGGGGAGGAAGAAGAACCATTCATTACAACTGCAGATGGTCTCACCTCAGGGGTGAGGGGGGCAGCATATACAGGCATGGTCATTATCTTACCCTCACTTTCCCTGCCTTTCCTTCAACCCAAATAATGATTCTGTGTTTGATGCAAAATGGTTATTTTGCATATTGCAAATTTCAGAAACAGACTAGATCAGAATTTTAATAATGTCAACTGCTGCTGAAAGATTTCTTCATTGTTTTTTTCCACGTACTCACCCATTTTGCCTTAATTTAGCTTTCATGCTGTTTTATCATTGGATGGTTATCACGAAACAGATCTTTCAATTAACTTTCCAGGATTTAAGGTCTGTTTCTGACAAATGATTATGGTGATAACACATTGTCAGTCAACTTAATACATTAACCGTTTCAGAATAATGTGCACAAATAACATGAGTAGAAGTGCTCCTCTGGCTGTTTTTGACTGTGTCCATTTGATGCCCTACAGACATCCACAGGGTGTCTGGAGCAGCAATGCACTCAGAAATGCACTCTGCCTTCTCCAAAAGCTGTGTAGGGGTTGTGTCAATCCTTTCCATACTTTGTATATACCACGTAGCAGAGACAGAGAGACGGCTCTTTCTATAAATCTCTTAACAGCTTAACCTGCTTTTTAGGGACAGCTTTTTTCATTGCCACAGGACTCTGTGACAGTCTTCCTCCTCTCCTTCCCATCCATCTTGTTTCTACCTTAACTTTGACCTTTAGGGTGTTTTTTCCCTAGAAAGCCCAAGGAATCTTCTTTTGAGACCACCCCATCGTTTCATTCTGTCTGGTAGGGAGCAGGCTTAGTGATAACAATGAAGCCAATTCCTGTCCAACAAGGGACTCTTGGACTTTCCTCTAAATTAATGATGCTTTTGGAGAAATCCTGCTTGTAGCCCTCATGATGCAAATGTTCATGGGAAGAGGAGTTCAAGGGGAAAAAAGGATAAGGTATGATTTCTGTGGCTTCTGCAAGGCATGGAGTGACAACAGCATTTACCCCTTATGACTGAGGGGTAAAATCCCTCTAGACAACATTTGCCTGGGTTATCACAGAGTGAAGTATGGTAGGTAACATCCCTTGGAGAGTGAACCATTACAGGTAATTAATCCTCCTTTCTTCTGTTGAACACTGTGCAATATAGCTTTTAAAAACATTGAAAGTCATTTCTACTGAGAAATGAGAACGGTTAAATAGATTATGATCTGAGTGGCAAAGTTGTCATCCTCACATGGATACTTGATCCATACTCTGTTCTGTGTAACATCAAAACTACCATTTATGCAAATAAGGGGAAACAGCCTTTACACGAGTTGAAGTTGCAGAGCAGAGGTCTTGGACTCATTTGTGATTGCATCTCTATGAAAGCCTTAACATTTGAAATGAAGTCCAAAATAGGAACCTGTTATTTGATAACTGTACTTCACCATCGAATGTTGCCGTGTGAAGCAGGATGACAAAATATCTCAATTATGTGGGTATTTCAAGATGCCTTCATTTCTGGTTTATATATGTGCAAAAATATATTTGTGTAATGTGTAATAAGGATTTTAATAAATGCTTGAAAATGGATTTCTTAATATGCTCATTATGTTTCTGAGCCTGCTAATTCTTTAAGGAAATGAAGAAAAAATAATGAAATTATGTTACACAGGTACTTAATTTTTTTTATCTCTGATACTAGTCTGGTAATTAATGTCTGGTTTATGCAAACTAGACGATATCTCTTACTGGACACATTACTGTCAAGAAAATATTACTTGCCTTAATTATCAGTAATGAAGCAGGGATAAGCTGCTCACTTAGATAAATATATCTAATGACCTTTTCAGCTAAAGGTTATGATGAAAGGTATCAGTTTCACAAATTATGCCTCATTCAGTTTCTGGCCTTTGTCTAGATTAATGTTTGGAGGATGAGTTTTAAAGTCAGACATAAATTGTGTTTGGTGTTTAAAATTGATTTAGTGTCTTGCTTTTAGTACATCATTTTCTCTCTTATAAATTATACCAAGCCTCATTTTTATCTTCATGTTTTATTATGAAAGCCAACAGTTAAGTCTAGTCTTGTCTTATTAACTACTGCTGTATATTTTGACAATAGTAACTGGCAGAGGAAAGCTTAAATAAGCAGTTTAATATGGAGGGGTGTAACGATTTTTTAAAAGTTTGTTTTCGGTTTTGTTTGTTTTTCAAAACTTTTTAATCAAATTTTCCTTCCTAATTCTGAACATACAAACCAATTTAAAAAATAAAATCTGTACAAACTGTTATTTTAGTTAATATCATTAGGACTGAAATGGGTTGATTGCTGTCTACTTCTTCCTTAATCTGTGCTCTACAACGTGACCAACTCCAAAGTATCTGATGAATTGTGGTAGGTTTTATGTACAATGAATATGTACAGCAGGTGTTTCACCATGTGCTTAATGACTCAGGTCCAAATGGACTTCCACTGATGTCTCTTTGGTGAGCAGTTTGGGTCCATGACCTAGAGGTGATTCAGATTTTTTTTGTCTGATTCAGCAGTGGCACCAAGAACGAATCTAACAGTTCATTTACTTTGAAGGATGAGACAGGTCAGTAATGTTCAGGAAATTTTAAAATTCCGAGGTACATCAGTACCTTTTAGAAAATAAGTTGTATTTTGATCTTCTCTTCAGACTACTTCTGTAGGAATTTGATCATACTGTGGTGCTTATACATCCATCATGCTTGGGTTTGGGCATTTGGATGTAATTTAGGAAACAGTCCAAATAGAGGATCATTTATATCTGTACTGGTATATGAAAGGAAGATGTAGCATGGTCACACACCAGCTCAATGTGCCATATTTACCATTCAGAGCTGTGGCTGATCTGCACATCATAAGCAGAATGTCCATGGATCAATTCAAGCAGTAAGCATTAGCTTTTATTCCTACAGGCATCTTAGTTGGTTCCAGTATATTCTGTTGTGCTCTCCTAAGTAACTAAACCCATAATAGTAGTTAGGATGGATGTTTCTTAGGTCTCAGCTTAGGTTTGAAACCAGGCTTCAGTCTTCTGACACGTAAGAGTGGAGGTAACAGTGTGTTCAAAGACTTCAGACTTCTAATTCCCTTAGAAGAGGGCAACTTCCAGCCTGTGTCCATGTTGAACAGGATATTGAGACAACTACATCTTCCCTTCCTCATAGTAAAACTGTCATGCCATCCTGTTCTCAGCCTGCCTCTGTGTCTTTAATACCATGAGGGAGTCAGAAAACATTGACTTTTACCAGAACTCTCTTCAGTTTGACTTGGCAGAAATAAACCTGTCAATAATGCAGGCAATTGCTCAGATCCACAGTGGGATTTTGAACAAAATAAACCCCACGGACCTCAGGCTAAACTGAGAGGAGGGAGGACAAAGCCAATTGTTCTTTAGAAAGCCTGGGAGATATTAAATTAATTGGTGTAGCAGGAATTAATCAGCTGATCATGATTCTACTTGCATCAACCAAAGAAATGAATTAAGGGCCTGGTGCAGAAGGAAGCAGCCCTTTTCTTGCCCCAAGTGCATTTTTTAAAATAGCTTATTCCCCAGCCTGGGCTGTGCACAAATCTCCTATTTAGTAGAGATTCTACTGCTCTTCAGTGTGGAGAAAAGAAATATTTCCACGTTTCATAGACAAACTCTTTGCTACCCTTTTCACAGGAAAGGGGGAATAGGATGAGTGCTCAGCCAAGGAATATGCTACTCTTTTTCCAGGTCATAATAGTAGAATCTAAGTGTGACTGCTTTTAAAATTGGCATTTTTGAAATTTGTTTTAAAATTTTTAAGTGGCCACTCGGGGTCTTTTTACCGTTTCAGTGTGCCTCACTTTTCAAAAATGCTTAGCCTACTATGAGAACAGTAAATTGTGTTTGATTTACACTTTGAACTGTTGGATACAGACTTATATTAGACACAACCTGGATATTAGATGCACTGAAAAACTTCACTTTATTAGAAAAACCACCCTTTGGACCATGACATTTTTTGAAATGAGGTTAAGTAATTAAACAGCAAGTGAGACCTTAACACTGTGATTATTAGGAAGACATCAGCAGTAAATATAAATTAAATCCTATTCTTCTCTGTCAAACACTGTTTTATTGTGTTAACAAACAATGAAGAGAGGAATTAAATTAAACTATAGCTACAGCAAATTTAAGTGTTACCAAAAGTGTGCCAAAATGAGTTTTAATCATTCATATGAACTCAAAGAACACTTGAATATATTCAAAACCAAAGCCAATTTTTTTAGAAGTCTGTAAGCAGAATGGGAACAAGCAGAGATAGGAAAAAAAAAAAACAACTTACCAAGTGGAATAAATTGAAAACTTGCTGGAGACACTGGATAAATCTAAAAAGTGGTATCTTAACTATTAAGTAGCTATACACTTAGCATGAGAGTGTGGAAATATCAAATAGCTCTAATAATGGAAATCAGTAAAACAAAACACCTCTAATAATATAGTTAAGCCATTTCTCTCAGTTCCTTCCACTTCTTCACTAATATCTACTTCATTCAACTGGTTTTCAACTTGTTACATCAACTGCTGTGTGTTTTTACTTCTTATCTCTTCTTAAACTATATCACTGCCAAAATGCACAAATATATAATCAATTAATCATAATTTAAGGTAGGTGGCATGTACATTCAATGGTGAGAGAGTAAACATCCTGATGTGTTTGTGAATCTAAAAGACTCATGTGTAATCTCTCTCCCAGTCTGTATGGAGGATTCATGTTGCTAGTCCTTTTTCCCAAGATACCTGAAATATAAATAAATATTTTTCACTTTATGTTCTGAATTCCTTGTACTAGGGTTTCTGTAGAATACAGACATTTATTGGCTTGGACCAGTGCTTGAAAAGTTGTGTGAATATATTCTAATCTCTGCTGCAAAGTGAAACCAAGTTAATTGATCTCCATTTGGATTTAAAAACCAAGTCCATTAGGCTGGACTCTCAATCACTCCCTGAAAAATCCCTGCAAAACATTTTCCATTTGAGCTTTTTGCTTAACTGAACAACAAATCTTTTCCCCCTGATCAGTCCTGTATTCCTGGTATGATTTCTCTCTCTCTCTTACTCACGATGCCTCTGATAAAAAACAGTCACAACACGTGGAGATGTCGAGGGGTTTTCACACTGTAATCTTTCCTTCAGCATGAATTGCAGGGAATCTTATGGCTGGAAATTCTTGTGTGGAAATGGCTCTTGGACCTCTCTCAAGATTAACCTCACAGAGACTTGTCTGCCACCCCCGGGGCTCTGTGCCAGGCACGAATTTAAACTTCATGAAACACTTCCTCTGCAAAGCACTGGCTGTGCCTTGCTCAGCTCCTGGTTCAACAGAGCTGGGAAACACAGGAAACCTCCACTCTGTTAAAAACTTGAGGGAACTGATGCTGCCCGTGTAGTTCCATCCTGTCCAGCTCCAGCAGAGTGGCTGGAGTGCAGGATACATAGCTGAGCCAATAACTAAATGAGATATTCCCAGCAAAACCTGACCTTAAGGTAGAAGTCACAGTGGTTCGCTCTCAGCTGGCCTCAGTCTGCCCCCCTGACTGTGCACCCAGAATTAACCACAGAACTCCTGCTGATGTTAAAGTCAATTTAAATGGAAATCTAGATTAATCCCAGGTTTAATCCCATGTTCAAAATGTTGCACATTACATACGTCCTGCTTTTATAATAACAGCCTGAGGCCTAGATCTATAATCTTGCTCCAGAAAAAATTATTTTCAAGATTAATGGACTATTTAGTCATCTACAGAACTACTTAAATAAAAAATTCAGACTTTGAATAATAACTTTACAGGGCGTTTTTGTAACTGTCACTTTTGTTTACTTTAAAATACAAAAAAAATGGAGGAGTAATAGTAATACTATGTACCCCAAAGAAAAAAACATGAAATTAAAATACCACATCAGAAAGGAACCTATGGAATGATGAGATTGAACTTCGGGGTGTATTTTAACCCCTGTAATATTACTTTGAAACCTTTGAAATGTGACTTCATAGTGACAAAAATGATGTCTGTCTGAAATGATTGTTTTATGAACCAGAGCTTTATAAAACATAAAATATAACAGCCTTTATGAACAGGTTATATTTACGTGTGTATTAATAGCATAGCGATACATCTAAAATATTAATAGATTTACTGTAATGTGGAAGTCCTTAGTCTTTCTATTTGAAAAAAATGTACATTGCATTTTCTGCAGTTTTCTGTGTTCTGATACTTACAGATGTCAGTGTGTAAATCTGTCTTCCAAGTATTTTAAAAACTATTAGAGTACTGATTAAAATATACTTAAAGGTGTTTGTTTAGATGCTTTCCAATGTATAAAATCAGTGATACTGTGAAACTCAGTACATTTTTAATTTTGTGGTTACCTCACAATAGTAAGACAGTAATGTTGAAGGATGTTGCATTTCACTAGCTACCTTTATTGGATTTTAACCTATATTTTAATTTAAAGCACTGTCTTGCATGCTCACATAATTAGTTAACTTACACATAAAGACTATATTTTAAAAAATGGCCATTGTAGTAACCATGAGTAGGAGCAGGGCAAAGTCTGCTTGGTTTAATACTGCTAAGAAAAAAAGGCTGGTAATGGTGAATCATGAAATTGCAAAATACATGGAAGGTGAAATTTTAAAAGATGGTTAAGTGACAGAAGTGAGTTTGGTAAGAGCTTCATATTCTCTTTCATTTCAGAAAAGGAACTATTAAAATAAGCTGTATGTTTGGGTTGATTTCAGTATCAGTGAAGCATTGCTACAGTCCAGTGTTAGTAAAACCAACTTTAGCATAGTTTCAAGATTTAAATGGAACATAAGAAGGGATGATAAAATTTGAAAGTGATTGAAAAAAATGCAGTAAATTAGGCTTGTGATACTAAATGGTGTTACTGGAAACTGATAGCTTTTGGAAAAAAATGACCCTGTTATCTAGAACAAGGTGTTGGAAACAAATTAGAGTTATGCAAGTAAAGCAGTTATCAAAATGAAAACGGTGTTCTAATTAATACCAGAAGATAATGCTGATAATTTTGTCTGATAACTTTCCATTCCTAATAATATGTTATGTGATATTACTTGAAAATATTTTAAAATACGGGGGGAAGAGGTTGTTTTGGTTGTTTGTGTAGTGGTTTGTATTTCTCAAGAGTTAAAAAGAGGAATCAGAAATGTCTTCAAAGACCGATTAGGGTCTCCAGTAGAAATTTTACATGAGTCCTTTGGCTTCATTTAGCTGTAGTTTTCTGAAAATTCTGTCAGAAGGTCAGAAAGTCTGATTGATCTGCTTTATCTCTCAAGAGTGAGAAATTTTTATTCAGCCTTGTCTTCAAAAGTCAAGTTATGTGTTTTCTGGGGCCTCTTTTCCTCTCTTGACTGTAAAAGGGTGGCTCTCAGTCTCTTCTCCCAAGTAACAAGTGACAGGATGAGAGGAAGCGGCTCAAGTTGCACTGGAGGAATTAGATTGGATATTAAGAAAAAATTCTTCACCAAAACAGTTACCAAGTATTGGAACAGGCTTCCCAGGGAAGGGATTGAATCACCACCCCTGGAGGTATTTAAAACACGTGTAGAAGTGGCACTGAGGGACATGGTTTAGTGGTGGCCTTGGCAGTACTGGATTTATGGGTGGACTAAGTGGTTTTAGAGGTCTTGTCCAGCCTTAGTGTTTCTACAATTTTATAAAGATCAAGAAAAAAACAGACTTTGTAGTATATCTTTGGGATGTACTTATTATGTTCCTTATTGTACAGGAGGATGAATAACTTGTGTTCTCCTGTCCTTCTTTTCTTAATCGTATCTTTTTAGTACTTAGTGGTGACGTCACGTAAATTTGATCTGTAATCACAGATATTCAGCCTGAACCAGTAAGCCAAAAAAACCACCAAAAAAACCTCTGCATTCTTTGACTCTCCATTCTCCATCCACATTCTGAGGGACTGGGTTTGAGAAGTCACGTGCAGGTCAGCAGAAGTTGCCTCCACTGAAGAAGAATGCCCAGCAACACCTATTCTGTTATTTGCCACAGAGGGATGGGCTTGGCAAAGCTTTGTCTGAAAACTGGCCCTTTCCATCTCTCCAGCTGAGTGCTTTGTGTTTCATCAGCACATTGGGGATTCAAACATTCTGCCAGTGTGTTTGTCCATCTCAGGATGTGAGTCTTTCTGGCTGGTGCCAATTAACCCATGAGCTGGCAAATGAATTAGGTTTTTTTCACTAATTTCCACCTAGTTTTCTAAGTTGGTGAAAGATTCCAAATTGAGGGGTTTTGTTATGAATAGGAGATACATGAAAATACACAAAATGTTTCCAGAGTTCAAAGGAAGAGCCAGTATGATGGAAGACTGTGCATCCTAAATCAGTACTCTTTAGGGATGTATCCAATTTAATTGAACATTGCACAGTTTGTAGCAATAAATGATCTTGCCTCAAAATTATTTCCATTCTGAATAGACATAGAGCTGAGAGAGAGATCTTACAAATGTGGAGACACAAAATAGTAGTGAAAAAAATTTTTTCCAGACTTAGTTTTTGCTGAGCTTGGAACTAAACCAGGAACTTCTCAGGCCATGTCTAATTTCTTCCAAAAAAAAATATCTTTACTTTCTGCTGCAGTCTTGTACACTTAAACTTTCCCAACAGCAGTTGCATATTGTATATTGGTATCAAAACTCTTGAAATTGTGCAAGAGCCCAAAAATATGTAATTAGGCTGAACTAATAAGCTATGATTTCATAAGTCTAAAAATGCCTCTAAAAGCAGCTCTGTATTCCTTGGCAGGACTCATCCTTTAGAACAAGCACCTGAAACACTTCAGTTTGGCCTCAGTTAAAAGTGCACTTACACATGAGCTACAAAAATGATGTCTTCATTGATTTTTCCTTATACATTGTGTGAACAACATGGAGAAATATATATGGAACTGTTTCTTTAACAAAAAAAAATTCCAAATACTTTTTTCCTTCCAATTTTGTAATGTATTAGTTCAAGCCTAAAATGGATTTGTGCTTCACTGGTGCCATATTAATGATACCTTTATGACTACATATACTTAAAAATATAAGTTAGAAAGGGTATTGGTTAAATATTTTAAACAAGTCTTTATAACATCATTCGAGCAATGTCAAGTACAATTTTTATTTTAAAAGATTTTGTTGGAATTTAGTCTTTGAAAATATTAATAACAGCTTACAGCAGGTAGGCTATAAAATAACACTGTATGCTGTCTATTTAGTTTCTGGTTGAAAAAGCACAGCAGTACTTTAGTTCATTACCTTTGAAAAAAACAGTAACAAGATAATACAGCTGCCTCTGATTAAGATGTAAATTCTTTCTAATTAGAATGTAAATTCTTACATTTAAATGAAGACATCAATTGTCAGGATGCCATATGATATCTTATTCCACCTTGCCTGAATGAAGCCCTCACTGTTCATCTATGGCACTAAAATAGTTTTGCAATCCCTTTGTTCTCTGATTCTTGTAATATTCTCTCTTCATGTTCCCTTTACACATTGCTTTTGTTTGTTTTCCCCCTGCATCTGATATTGTTGTGTCTTGGGATTTTGCAGAAATTTGGAATGAAAATTGAGTTCAGTCAGTGCCAGTATTTGCTTGTGCCTCAATTACTTCTGCTGAATTTTCCTCAATGCAAATCAGGCAGGTTGCATAAAGTGGTGCATGTATTTGAAATAATTAATTTTCCGTAAAATGATGGATCAAGTCCAATCAACCTTCATGAAATCTAAATAAAAGAATAGAGAATTAGAAATTAATTAACATTTTTTTGTTGCTAATACTTTATTATGCAGTCTAAACTTAAATAGTAAGTTTTATTTTTGAGCATAACTTTTTATTATGGACTGTTGATTATAAACTTTGACATAATTATCTTGTTATAATATATTAGTATATTAACCTAAATTTAATTTTATTAATTTACAGTGCCTTCCATGACATTTTAAAATAGACAATTACAGGATACAGAGAGTTTAAGAATTGACCCATTAATTAGTTTTGCATGTAAAGCTGTTTTGCAGAGTTAAGGCAATATGTGTCTACCAGCTGATTTTAAAGTGTTTAATTTCGTTGTTTGGTTGAGCCAGGCCATAATACTGAATCTTGTTGTCTGAAAACAAGACATATTTTTTGTTGGAAGCCTGGTTTTAGTCAAATACCTGTGTAGGAGAAGTTTACATTCTTCTTACAAACACATGCTTTCTGTTACTGCTCCAAATCATTCTTCTTTTCCTCATTTATGGGCTGTGTTACTTTTTAGTATGTATTTTTCATGGAACATTTCATGCCAGTAAGATTCTCTCCATATCATACTTGGTCATAGGTAGTGACACCATTTTAGTAAAATGACACAAATCTTAATATGAATGGCAAACATTTTTTGATCTATCATGATTAGATAGGTATGTGTTGTATAAATGTTATTCGTAATGCCTCATTATGACAGAAAGTTATAATTATGACCCAATTGTTAGTGTTAATAACAGTTTATATGATTATTCCAGTTCAACTGATACACCTCTATCACAGTTTTACTTAAAATACGAAATTGGAATCCAGTTTAAAAAGTTAGAAAACATTCTCATAGCAATAGTTAACACTGGTGTTGGCATCATTTCTCATTGAACAGTGATAAAATCTTTCATTAAGAGCATTACACTGGAGTTGTAGCAGGTGTCACTTTATTAACAACCACAAAGGCTGTGCTTGTTTGTTAGGAGAGAGTCATAAGAGAGACTTTAATGTTGGAGCTTTTGGAGTTGACACAAACAGAAAGGCTCAATATGTTAGAAAAATGTGACTTCCTGAACAGGAATATGTTATCCACTTATGTAAGTCCTGGTTTAATACACCTATAGCAGTCTTATCAAAACAGGAAGTTAAATACAGTCTCCCAAATCTTTTGCACTCAGTTAGGAACTGTATAATATTATTACAACTTCAAATTATAGGTTCAAATATACTGCTTCTACATCTTAGAACTGCAAAATAAGCAGAAAAAGTGATTATTCCTGTGGAAGTTCCAGTCATGTAAAGGTTTGATTAGGTTGTACACAAGTGGCTTTGTGAGGAACTAAACTCTGAATTAAATTATTTGTAGGATGAGGTCTTATGTATGGAACTCTTATGATTCACAAGAGTTGGGATATCTTACGTATAACATTAGCTGGTCAAGTGTTCTGAAGTATAAGATTAATAACTTTGGATGTTGTAAGTGATTCTGCCAGTTTCAGCAAAAGAAATAGTAAAAAATATAGTTTATAAGCAATATCAAAATAGGCTGAACAGTGTGCTGTCCAGTGTCAATCTGAGCTCTGTTGTTTAAGAGAAAACTGGTGAAATACAGAAGTATTTTCTGTGGAGTGCTCACCCTCAAATTCTGGAGGACTGTGTCCCTCCCTTGGAACAAAATAGTCATAAACATGAACCTCTACTGTTATGAAGCATTTTTTCTGTTTTTATATTCCTTTAAAAAAAATCTGCTTGTACTAAAAACTGATGCATTTTGTTAAAGGGAAGAACATGCCATGATCCTGAAGAAACTCAATTATTTCAGTTGGGGTTAATCAATACCAGCTAAGTGTTAAGGAATTACCCTGTTTTTAGGCTGATTATATTTATATATATATATATATATGTGTGTGTGTGTGTGTGTGTGTGTGTGTATGTATTCTAGGATGCTTTTGACACTGTATTACTATTTATACTATTCCAAACAGATAGTGGATTGCTGTCATTCTTCATATTATAGTTAATAATTCTCTGAGTAGGTGAAGAGGAAATAACTCTGATCAGTTAGTCCTAGATATTGAAAGTGGTAGGAAATAAGATACTTTTCATCCAATTAGACTAACATCCAAGAAACATGATGCTGATAACACAGCAATAAAAATAAATCTCTGTACTCAAACATTTTCATTTGCAAAATGAGCTGAATTACTATAGAAGCTGAGCAGATTCTGGCCCTTGAGGGGTTTTGTTAGAGAAATAACAAATAGTGCCATTGACAAAAATTTTCCCTCTTGCTTTCTTTCCTCAAAATATCTTCTAGTTTTTCTATGAAACAGAAGATGTTGCAAATTATCTTCACATTTGCTTTTTTAATATTATTATAAGATGTTTCTGAGTGAGGGGAGTTGCCAGTAAAAACTAGGTCCAATAAACAATCAAATTCTTCATGTTAAGGTTTTCTTTACTCACTTGATCTGCACCCAACCACCCTAATGCCTTTGGCTTGGAATACACAATAAGGTGATGGTTGTAAACTTCCTTTTTTGCAACACAGTGATTTGTCCTGTATCTCTTCCTCCTTGGATTTGTATTTAGGGACTTTATTGTCTTTTACTTCATTCTGCATTTCACTTAGATATTATTTTTCTCTAGCAAAAAAAAAAAAAATTGTCTCTCCTATTCACAGTTCATTCTATTCATCAGTCTGAACAATTTGACAATTTCTCATTCATCATAGACATTGCAAATCACATCTCTAGACCTTTCTTTTCAGTCCAAGTCCCTCTTAGTTCTTTTTTTTGTAAAGAGAAACCAAGACCTTCCTGTTCCCTGAGAGTCCACTTGCTGTATCAAAAAGACTGTTTTAAAGTGTGAGCTTAATAAGTTTGTGGAACTAATCTTATTTATATCCTGCCATTAACTAATTTAGTTTTCACCTTCAGTAAGTTCTTGAATTGATCTACCTTTTGTGGCTAACCTATAGGCTCTATTTTTATGTGCTGATATGTTGAACCTTTTGATGAATCAAATATCAACTGTAATTACAGTCTTCACTGAATACCTCAGAAGGATGTGTCAGCAGAGAAGGTGAGTTACATTCTGAATCATACCAGGCTCATATCTCTCACTCTCTCACAGACATATCTTTCTCAGTTCTGCTGCAAATTCACATAAGTTACTGCCCTGTCTTGCTTTGGACATTTCCTCCTCGTGTGATATTTTTAACTATTCCTAACATTAGGATAATGTAGCTACATAGCAATAGCTGTGGAGCTAAGTTTGCTGTGGTCCCCTTGCCAGGGGAAGGTATCTCTTCTTTCCTATCCTGTCTTTTTTTTTTTTTAAATTATTATTAAATGTTAGTATATTGCATTCATAGGGCCATGTTGAAGGCTCTGTTCCAAAGGCAAAAATGTCTTTTATATGACTCAGCAACATCAAGGTCAGCTTCTTCACGTTTTAGCACTGACTATATATTGCTACAAAAGTCCAGCAAGCTATTTCAATTTTGTATGTAAATCAAATTAGATTTGTTTTGCCTCCTGGTGCTATTTCGCCGCTACTTAAATTGGTAAGAGAACTGTGTAGAGCAGAAGTGTTATTGCAGTCGATTTTTAGAACACAAGCTGAACTTTGGGGTGAATGTCAGCCTGTCTGCAGATAATGTGATAGTTTCAAGGGGGTTGTTCTGAATTTTGAAATATTTAACTACTCCCTGAAACAGTTTGACTTGTCTCCACCAAGTAACAGCGAGGCAAACTGCCAGAGTTTATTGTACCATCATTTGTCTCTACAGTTGGTGAGGAAACAAAGACATTCTGCCATAGTAATGGGGAAACATCTGCCCTTCAAAAGAGAGAAGTCTGATTAAATAAAAGAGAATAACTTATATTGTCAGTATAACTTACATTGTCAGCGTGGAGAAAGAGTGGGGAATAATTACTGGGAAATTATAGTCAGGTGTGGAGGTTCGGTGACATTTTTGGTCTCTTTTATTAGTCTGACCAGTTTGGGCCAAAATGTAGGCATAGATAAGAACTGAAGTTTAAACCCTCAATATGAGCTGGACCTGCCAAAGAGATCTGAAATACACAAAACTAAACAAAAACCTCATTTTCTATGATTTACTATGAGCAGGATTCCCATTACAAAATGATGAAGTAATACCTTTTCTTCCTCCACAGACACAAGAGGAAAACCTTTTCTCTCACATGCTGTATTATGCAAGGCAAAATGAATTAAATGCATGTTTATGATAATCGTGTTATTCATTTTACTTAGCAGTGGAGAGGTGATGGAACGAGAAACAAATATTTTGAATAGATGTTTTCATAGAGGAAATGAAAGCAGTACTGAGTGTATGAATAAGTCATGGTAAAAACAGTTCAGACACTTATTTTGGATGTACATAGCATTATTTTGCCTAATATGTACATTAGGTATGGCTTTGGCTTATATTATGCTCTGAATATGTCGTCAAAAAGCCTTCTTTTGAATAAACTTGCTTAAATTATGGATACGAGGACCCAGCATATTTTATAATATGCTTTAAAAAGTGTGCAAAGTAGAAGTGACATTGAAACACTTTCTATTAATTTCATTTGCTGTATTAATTTTTAAAAGACGAGAGATGGCTTCAAAATGGTGTATAATGATGTTCAGTATAAAGCAGTAAAATAGGCAGAGGCTTTGTTTTTCACTTTGTTAGTGATTTTTCACTCTTGGCTTCAAAGAAGGAGCCACTTCAGTAATACAGCTTCTACCAAAGGGGGGTATCCATCACTAACTTCCCCACTACCAGCAATCAGACTGTGCACATCAGACTGCATTATTGCTGTAGAAAAAAGAAGTTGAGGCTTTAGACCTTGAAAATAGGGAGTTTTCTCCCTGAATGTTGACCCATGTGCAAATATGTGCAGCCTGATTTGAAGACCACTCTGTTAGAGAACTGTACGTCTGCATTACTTTGTGAACTTTAATAGGAACCATATCTTTACCAATGCAGTTGTAGTAATAAAAGTCTGCAAAACCTGAAGGTAAAAGCTTTTCTCATCAGGTCGATAGCAGTGTGAGCAGTACAAATATTTAGGTGTTGGAGTGTTTTCAGTATGTACAAAATAACTCATTTTGTACAAGAGGATTATGGGTGGCACTTACTTGAAATTAAAGACTGATCTAAAATCATAGTTCTAAGTAATTTATATGTACGTGTTTTTAGCATTCAGATGTGCAGATGCAGATTCCTAACAATAATGAAAAAGATGATTGAGATGCATAAATGATTTGGTTTAAAATTCACATTCACCTGTAATTTGCAGCCAGCCAGATCTGGGCTATGTTGAGAAACTAATGTCCAATTATTTTCAATGTTCAAGTGAAAAAAGTGGTTTCCTTCACCTTTTTCTGTCTCCCTCATCCTGTGGGGTTGTCAGTTAACTTTTCTTGTCAGAAGTGGGTGCCAGTCTTCCTCCTCAGATGAGTAGGAGGTGAGACCTTCTACACTGATGTTCCCTTAAACTTCTTCCTTATAGTATGTGAGGCCTGAAGCATTTCACAGATATTCCATCTTCACACCAAATTTCAGAGTTCTGTATTTAAAAACTCAAATCCATTTTACTTCTCTAGATGGTAAACCTTTGTTTGTTCAGAACACCTCTCACGACAGGTTTTGTCTTTGACATAAGATAATGGTATGATACAATGACTTAGAAGCAATCTGGGCCATTAAACTTTAGCCATTTCCATTGATGCATTACAGATAATAGGACGGGACTACATTTATTTTATTTTCAATTCTTTGCTGCGTTACTGGCATTTCCTATAAGCATGTCTTCCCAGTATTTTCTTAAAAAGCTTTTGTGAGTATGGCAAAAAATTAATAAAAGCTTGACAAAAGCCCAACCCAGTGTCCTAGTAATCATTCCTGGCCCAATACCATGTAAACAATTTTTGTGGACATTTTGGGTTGTGTTTATGGAATTAGAAGAAAATTTTCTAGTCTTTCATTTCCATAGCAGTGTTGAGATTTTTTAATTGCTTTACTTGAATTGTTCTGTTGGGGTTCTCTACTGCTTCACCATTTAAACACTCCAAGACCATTTGTCTGTAACCTTACACAGAAGAAAAGCAGAGTAAAATGTCTTTTTTACCAGTTCAGAGATCAGCCAAAACAGAATGGGGTTAGTGAAATACCTTTTCCACAGTTATTTGTTATAAATTCAGATAAATAAGTGCCTGCATCCCTGTCAGTGTGCATACTAGGAAGACACTTAATTACCAACAGCATGTTGAGCCCCTTTTTATGTATGTGAAATACAGTATAAATATATATATAAGCATATATACTGCTGAAGGAGCTTAGATAATATTAATTATATATGCAAAACAAAAATTGGAATTTCTTTCCCATAAATGCTTTGTGTTTTGAACCTGAGTGAATCTTAACACAAATAGAGATGATCATGCAGATATACATAATCAAGTTTTAATACTTGACAGAATAATTCATGCATGTATGTTACCATATAATATAAAAATCTCTGTGAAACTCTCTTTTTTATGACCCACCTATATACACTGAATTACTGTTCTGCAATAATTTTGCTGTTCCATAATAAATTGCTACCGTAGCAACCTCACAGCACTGTGGAACAGCATCCTCCCAGCTCTAAGCCAAAAAACATATATTCAGTTACAAATAATTGAAGATAATTTAATAAAAAGTTTGAAAAAAGCAATAAAGTTGATCCATTTATTTATTCCTTCACTTAGAGGTTGTCCTTACTGTCCATTGCAGTTCTAAAGTGATGTGCTGTTGTTATATGTTTTGCACTGTAGCTGTCTTTGTTCTTAGTATTTATTTAACATATAGAAGGCATTAATTATAGTCCAGAAGTCCAGCTGAGAGCATCTCACTAGGCAGGAAAAGGGAGATGCCATTTTTGGAACTGAGTAACAGTAATCTGAGAAGTGCTAAAAGGTGTGTTTTTAGCAGTCAGTTAAATATTTTCTCACCTTCCCACATGCATTAAATTTCAGTTGTTACCTTGCTGTGGATACCTGTTACAGTAAGCATTTAAGTTAATGATTGTTCTTGAAAATGAAGCTTTTTCCATTCATGGAAGCTATTTTTTTTCCTCAAAAAAAAATTGAGGCTGGTGATGGCAGGCACCTTAGGCAAAGCCACCTGAACCAAAATGCTCCTCCAGCATATTTTTCAGAGATGCCACAGACATTCTTCATGAATCTGTGTTTTGTCAACTTTTTGATTTCTTTCCTGTTCTGGGATCAGCAGCTACTCTGGAATGTGTGATATATTTTGAAGATAAAATATTTCTTTCACTGTCTTTTGGAAGACACCCTAGGAGGAGGAGGTGGGATATTTTGAAACAGTTTTCCTGAAGTGATCTGCATCTACAAATTCAACCAAATTTTCAAGGAGTTCATCTGCCATTTGTACAGATCTAAAGGAACTGGCTGTATTTACAAGTACTCAGTAACTCTTCAAATAGTGAAATATGATGGCTACTTCATAATGCCATTTTTCAATATCTGTATTAGAAGAGTTGAATAATTATCTCCTATGAACATTAGGTCATTCTGCCAGATTCTGATTAACAGTAGAATTCAGATTTTTTACATCATTTACAGTACATTCAGCCAGTGAAGATGCCCTAAATAAACAGTAACTATATATTTGAAAATCCATTAGAAAATTGACTATTTCTGTTAGGAGCATGTAGGTGTCCTTCTTAACAAAAGCCTATATAGCTTATCAAAATAAAGACCAAAATATGCTTTATATATTATTTTCAATTAGCAAACACATAATTAATTTACTTTGTCTCTAAAGTGGAGTTGAAATACGACTGTAGGATTCTTAAAAGTGGTATGTTCACTTCTACTTTGAGTCTGTTGTGGTAAGGAAAAACCACATACAAACTTTCCTTATTCTTGTCTGATTTTATGCAAGTTACTCCTTGCATTTACTTACTTGCAGGTGCTTCAGGCAAACTGTGCTCCTGACTTTTGATACCATATCTGCACAAAGCAGTCTCTTAACTTTGTGTGTGAGGTGTGACATGAGCAGATCCCTGTAAGGACAAAGGTACAAAATAAGGCACCTGTACCCATGGGTGTGATGTGAGTGAGTGGTTGTTCCCTTGTGCTTCTCATGTTTCCTTCTATTTATGACTTCTATTGTAGACAGGCTTGTCATTGCTCACAGGTTCTTCACACCAAACCTATTTAGATGATCTTTCCCACACATCCAATACGGAAATGAGATACATGTATTTTTATTCCACTAAAATAAAGTCACTGGAAAAATGTTCAGTGGTTGGCTGCACCTAAATAATTGTGATCTTGTCAACACTTGTAATAATTTTTACAGACACTTCACTGTAATGCAAATAATGAAATTATTTTTTAAATAATCACAATGGAGATTGAAGGAGAAATGGCAAAATGTGGCAGTATACCATATATTCATACACCTATAATGCAGTACACCTTGTGCCTACTCTCCTACATAATTTTTCTTTATTTTCAAGTATTTGTGGGAAAAGAGAAGTGAGGACCCATCAATTAAAGGGCCAGTAGGCTGGGAGTGGGAGTTATCATGCCCACACATACTGCTGCTGATCCTGCTTCATCCCACTAACTGCTGTATTTTCATTATAAGCTTGGATTCTGTTTCCCTCTTTATTACAAGGATGTTACAGTTCTTTATTCTTCACTGACAGCTGGCAACAGGTAATGCTGGCTGTTATTTTGTTCAGTCTAGTCAAGCACATTCATTTCCAAGTATAACCATGTTTTGTTTGCTGTATTTTGTTCTTGGTGTGGTTGAATGCCATCCTTGGAAAGATGTGCATTGAGCTACTATTGAATAAGTGCCTTGCCTTCGGCATTCATGAGTAAATTCTGTAGTTTTTGTTTCAAGCCTTTGACATGTCATCAAGTGTAAATCTATTCTAATGCCAAAATCCCTCTTGATGTCTGATGCCAATCAGTAGCTTTTCATCTTGAAAAAGGTAGTGAATAATTTGCCCTGTGGATATTCCACAGATACCATATATGGCAAGAAGCAAAGAGAGGGGAATCCCATACCCATTTTTTAAATTCAAATAATCATGTTCAACCAGTTTGCTTTCCTAAATACCATTGGTAGCCTGGTACATTTTCTCGCTTTCAAGTGAATATTGAATACTTGTCTAATTTGCATATTTTCGATGTGTAGAAACAATATGCTCTTTCTGTTGCAGTATTTTATTTCATGAGCAGTAGCCAACATGCTGTAATATGTGAATTATATTACATTTGTTATTTTAATAGGAAGGTCAAATCTTTTACCTCCTTCAGCTTCATTAGTGTTTCTTTATTAAAATAAAAAAAAAGGGGAACGAAAAGGCATTTGCTATATAGGAAGGTCAACATTTTCTTTGTGAACAACACAGTTTGTACCCATGATTTTGAATTTCAATGAACTGTAAGCCCTAAGAGTGTTGAATTAAAGGCATAAAACACTGTAGTTCACTCAAGAGCTCAAAAGTATGTAATTTCTTTCCTTAGAAAGGAGACCTACTGAAAACCTAATGAATGTGTTTATGTGGTTGAATGGCACTCATATAGTTTATACTCAGAAGAAAGAAGCAAGTAGAGCTTTGTATTTAACTTCTTTTCAGTCTGCAATATTACAGGATTTTAGGGTGCACAGAGACTATTGTGGTTTCTTAATCTGACCTCTTCTGTAATACAGGTCACAGTACTTTGCACAGTAATTCCTGCATCAGGGCAGATAAATTCTTCATCTGTGGGCAACATTTTGTACTGAGTTTGATTGGTTTAAGCTGCCACCTTATCCTAAATCTCATATTAGTAATATTAGTGATAGCAATACTGTGTGGTATTTTCCTTAAAATTTGTAATAATACTGCTGAACCTTTCACCTGAAGTTACTCAAAACAGCTTGCATGCCCTAATTAAACTTCAAGGCACCATTATTTTAAAAATGACAAGTCATGTATATAATTTCTAATATAGTTAATCAGGAATAGAATTTAAACTCATAATCTTTCCGTTTAACTAATAAATCATAAAAACACTCATTAGCTGAGTCACTAACCAGTGATGATTTTAGGCTGAAAAATCTAATCATAATTATAGTAAGTTAATTTTGTCAGGTTTAAGAATTACTTAAAATTACGGTAAACCCACACTGATGTTTAGAGATATTTGCTCCTTCAAAACTTGGGTTTAAGTTCTCATTCTAAAATCTTAGATGTGCTGCATTGCATCCTGCTCTGCATGTATGGACTGGACTGCCTTCGTGCATAAGGGATCCCAAGAAGCTCTAACAACTGTGTTTATACAGGAGATAATCCAGGTTTTATTTAATTGCAGCGTTTTTTCAGGAGAGAAACACAACAAGCCCTCAAAACTAAAAGTTTATTTTGGAAAAACGTAGAAAATTATCTGATCTGAATAGTATATCTGTTATCTTTAAATTAGGCAAATATTTAATTATTTATCAGTGCTTTTTGGATTTTGCTAGATCAGGGTTAATAGCTGACCTCTTGTGGACTCTCTAATACCCTCTGACAGTTGAACTCTAAGTCTTGTATCTCATCTAAAAGGTCCCACAGTAGGACAGATAATCTGACACCTAACTACTAAAAGTAGCCAAATAACAATATTCCATTTTTCATTCCGTTTTCTTCCCTGTGGTAAATTGGTCACCTGATTTCAGTCAATGTCAAGATGTTGCCACTGCTTGTTAGAGTTCTGGTGTCTGTATAGACAAGCAGATGGATTTAGCAATGGGGCAATGAACTATAGCATAAATAAAAAATATTGTGTCCTGACTCTGGTCTCTCAGGTAATAATTCAATGCTAGAGTTTTATAGGAAGCAATGTGCAATATCTCTCCACTGAAATATTTCACCATAATACTATTTTTATGTTTGTAATGGTAGTTATAATGGTATGGTCAAGTAGGGACTGATGAGCCTTAGGGACCCATAGTATACAAATACAGCCAGACAGACACCTGGCAGAGAACAAACACATCTCCCTACTCTGGCTGCTTCTTCCAAGGCCTGGTGAGGTGTGGCTAATTTATTCCCTTTTTTTGCTCTCTGGGGTGGGATGTGCACCTCCTGGGTCTAGCAAAAACACTCTCTGGTTTGGCTGCTTTGGCTAAAATCCAGGCTACTAATTTCTGATAAAGGCTTTGCAACTCTGAATATATCTGGGGGTGTGGGTAGGAAGCATTACCTCATCTCTGCTTGGTTTGCAGTCACTGGAGCTCTCAATACACTGGAAAATTCAGTTCAGGCTCTGTACCCAAAAGTGTGTCTGTCATATCTAGTGAAAGGAAAATAGAGGAATATCAAATGCACCAAGGATTGGACTTGGGGTTTTATTTCACAGTAAATCATTTATTTACTGCTGTATTAAAACTATGGTTGAATCTCTGATGGAGGCTGTACCTAGCTTTCCATTCTTGTGGCAGACTACTGAAAATACAAAGGCAAGGCAAGTCTGGCATGAACCAAATTCCTTCAACTTCGTTTAGCCCTGCAAGTCAGGGATCTTTCTCGCCGTTAATAACATGTTAAAGTGGCTTTTCCATTTAACCTGGTACATCTTTGCATGCTATTTTCTTCGTGACAGAAAGGAATCCATTACAGAAACGTTCAGCCACCCTTTCTCTGTAGCCAACTTTGACAGGGATCTTTGCTTCTAACAACTTCTGTTCAAAAAGTGTGTTGAACTGCAGGAGGCAACTTCAGTGAAGACAGACCTACAGCCTTTATGCAACAGAACTCAAGCATGTCACCAGGAGTTAAAATGCTACATGATCTTAGCTTTACCATCCATTTTGCCAAAAAACAGGATGAGTTAGGCTGGGCAAAAGTCTGGTTTTCTGTGGCTGGATTTCTACCAGTGCCTTGATGGCGATCATACTTGAGATCTCTGTCAAAGCACTAGAGTTTCTAAACCCCAGCTGAGTACCTTAGTTATTGGGCCATTCTCTGTTGGAATAATTCAATGGATAGATTTATCAGGGAGCAATGTAGGTATATGTGAAAAGTGAGCAGGGTGATAATGGCTAGGGTCCAAAAAAGGAAAATAAATTACCTGAAGGAAGGTGGCTGTGATGAGCCAGAGGCATAAGTAGTGAATGTAGAAAAAAGAGAATGTCCAGAAAGTATAGTTTTTGCAGTGGAAAAGTAGCTTACATACAGCAGGAATTATGTTAAGAATAAACTGTTAGTTTTCCTTGGTCTAGAAGGTTTCTGTGACTATATTACAAGGTTTCATTAAATTTAAATATATATTAATCTTCTAGTTCCCACCATCATATGAAATAATTTAATAAATAAATTAAGTAATTACTTTTTTTAAAACTTACTTTTAGCATTTGATCATGAAATAGATCTACTTTCTTCAGTCCAAAAATCATATTTAAAACACAGATCACCACTTGTGAGCAGGCTTGGGTTCTCAAGAGACCTCATCTTGCACTGCTCAGTGACTGTGATGAAGCTGCAGTCAATGAAGCTGAGCAGGGACTTATCTGAAATCTGGCTGTGTTTTGTTTGGGTTCTTTAGTTTTCCCCTGCACCACTGCAGGAAAAGGACATGGGCTGTGAGAGCCCCTGGTCTCCAGGAACACTGCTCTGCTGCTAAAAACAATTACAGGGAATGGTTGCTGGGCAATCAGCCACCAAGTAAACTGAGATCCCTTGGCTTTCCCATACTTATCTTGATTAATGATTTAGCTAGTCGTAAAATACAGTGGTGTTTGTAATTTAGATAGAATACTTCGTGGTTTTCAGGGGAAATAAAACTGTGTGTCATCTGTAAAGGGCTTCCTTCTGGTTGAAATAGGCTATAATTATCATCATAAATAAAATCAACTTGATATAAATCTCTAGTATGTTTTAATGGCAAAACCTTTTACATTTACTATGATAAATAATACAAAAAGTGTCAAAGCTGGCATAATTTTCAGTTCTTTCAGCTGATACTTTATGAATATTTTTTTAAGAAAAACAAGTTACCTTCTTATCAATTGTTTCTTTTCAGTGATAGCCAGATCTGATCCAACTTTGGTTAGCATTCATAGGCAGCTTTCCATGTGCTTACAGAGCACAAGGACTGGCTCTGAGAGTTCAAGTGCTACTCATAAAAGCCAAACTACCATGTTATAGGAAATATTTCTCAAAATTCTTTTCTTCTTTGATTTAGCCACATAGCGTCTGAATATCATATTTCTAACAGCAAAATGTGGAGCAGATTTTTTCAGACTGAGCAGAAACATTCTTTCAATATGAAATCAATATGCCAAGGTAGTGCCATTTGAACAAATTCCATTTGAATAGCCACAAGTTCTATAAATATACTGAAAGAAGAATGGTAACCACATACATGAGACACAAATTGCCTTCAAAGTGTCCATGTAAATTTTCCCACAAAAATATGAAAGTGACATTCATTCACAATGTCAGAAGAATATTATTTTTATGCTTTGTCTCTACAGGTTTAACACATGCACTAACTTCTTTATGATTTGTTCTATCTTAGGGCTATTTTCAGCATAATCTTTATATGGGGCTATATTTTGTATGAAAATATAGTTTTCTTGACATAAAACGTATGTTCACAGGACCATAAAAAAGCTCCTTCTTTTGGGTGCCCCAGACTATTAATAATGTCTAAATTACTAATAGGCAAAAAAAAAATTATTTCAAAGTTAGGAAAATAGACTGAAAGTAACCTCTTTTGAACAATTATTTTTTCTTCTGAGAGACCAGGAAGAAAGTTTAGCTAGTGCTTAGCTTAGCTGGTGCTTAGCTTAGCTAGCTAAGTTTAGCTGGATGCATTCACACCATTGCAGTGCTACACCCACATAATGCAAACAGATACATATATATATATATGTGTCTGTGCATATGTATATATACTCTTTTTATAACCTTCAGAAAAAAAATATTAGCTACTTTAAATCATTCAGTTTTAGGTCTTTAGCTGGTTTTTTATCTACTTCCTTAAAAAATGTGAGACATTTAGCGAACACTTTTAAGACAAAGTCTTTCTTGTGAAGTAGTTGGAACTGAAGTGGGCAATGTGCTCAAGAGAAAGAAGAAAACTGGAAGTAAAAAAATCAAGTAGGCAATGATTTCTTAATATTTTTTTCCACAATTATGTACTGTGTTATTGCTAATAAGTTAAAAATCCCTAGTGGTTCATTTGTTCCATCCTATGCAGAGAACAGACATTTATTGAACATGTTAAAAACCAATGTGTAATTTATTAAGGGTCTAACAAGCCTCAGAATGGGTATTAGGAGAACAACCTGGCAGCTGTCAGACAGGCAGTAGTAACCTTGAGTTTGAAGGTCAGTGAAGAGCAATTCCTGTTTGCCACAGATGAAGTTCTGCCTTTGATTTTCCATCATGTAACACTGAGGACCTGAAGAAATACACATTGTAGTATTATAGTTGCCCCATAATTTCATATAAGGAGTTTTTCATTTGACAGGCATCAAAGAAAATCTGTTGCTACCTAGGAATCAAATTCTTCTTGTTGTTTACAGTTTTCACTTTCTCCATTATTATTAACCAAAGCAGTTGGCCCGGATTGTTCCAGCCAAGAGGAAAAGTCAGTGACAAAGTCAGGAGATTCTCAGTAATCTTGTTTAATTGATTACAGTATGGCACAGTATCTTCTTTAATTCTGCTTTTCAGAGGAAAAAAAGAAGAAGCTGTGCCTTCTTTATGAATACATTGGGTTTGGTTTGCATCAAAGGTACACCTGAATTCTTTGCTCTTTACCTCTAGGGGTACCACATCAAGAGCACTCGTGTATCTACCTGCTTACACTGCGAAGGGGAGTGTTATTTAATGACCATTTAATGAATACTTTATTCAAGAAAGTTGATCTAAGGGACAGACAACAAAACCTCTACTGTGTCAGAGTTAAGGATTATGTCCTTACACCTCCAAGAAATGGCAGAGAAGGAAAATATATTCTTCAGCTTTTGAGTCACAATAATGGAGCTGCAGGACCTGTTTCATCCTACCTCGATGATTTTTTTCATTCAGTTTTTTTAGAAGTAAGACCTGCCCTACTATTTGCTGTTAGGAGGTTTCTCCTGGGCTGCCCCTCCCTCTGCTAAGCTGTTTTGGGATTCATGGCCTCAGGGTTTCTGACTCAAGGTTCTTGCCACAAGCATATGAGTCTCTCAGTGTGAGTCCTTCTGCCACGGGAGGAATTTGGCCTTAATGACACTTTCCTTGGCATCTTGCACAAAAGGTGGTTCCCAGAGCAGGCAGAGACTGCAGGCAGGAGTACCAGTAGCCTCCTCTCCTCCCAACTGCTGAGGTTTTTCCAGGAGCTACCCACTTCTATAAGGGTTCAACAGCTCCTTCCAGTTTTGTTTGTCAACATACAATTTATAATATGTCAATTTACTAAAAGAAATTTTAAGCAAAAGGGCTGCACGTTGGTTTTTAAGGTGTATTTATTTGTATACAGAGTTCAGTGTAGTGCGAGTTATAAGTATTTTTAAATACTTTGAATTTTTTTTTACAGGAACAGTTTATAAACAAAGAGAAAGCATAGCATAAATTAAACTCCTACATATACCATAATAAAATGTTGTGCTTGCAGAGCTTTCATCTAGTTTAAGTCTTTTCAAAAATGTCTTAAAATTCTTCACATGAAACAACATTCCTTAATAAGAATTAAATCATAACAGACAAAAAAAATAATTTTAAATAATACCATTCATGTTCATAGCCTTAGAGAAATAGTATCCCAAACTGGCTTCTTATACAGAAAGCATTTTCTGCACCCTGTAGTGTCAAAATGCAGCAACTGAAGTAATTATTTGATTTTATACACAGGCCAGAAAATAGTCCATCTGGGTATTTCTGCTGTGTTCCTCAAATTTCCTATTAGTTCTTTGAATTATGTCCATCTTTTTGTCTCATGTGTTATACTTGAAGTGAAGAAAAAGCAAATGAAACCAAGTCCTTACCTCGAGCATAAACCAGCATTATTGTTCTTGTCTGTCATTAAATATGAGAGATGAATAACTTCATCCTACCATTAAAGTGACTTTCAGGTAATTGCTTGGCAGAAATTTATGTGCAGGCTGAAGGCCACAGGCTGACTTGGTGTCATACAGATTAGATGCTTCCTGGAAAAAGAGGTAAATCTTGGCTTTGTAAATAATTTCCCTTATTTATAAAACCCTATATTTTAATGTATGCACATAGAAAATATTAAATTGGACAAAATTGGTAGGGGGTTGGTCCAGAAAACTTGAGCTGTCAGTTCAGCATCCTAATAAAGCCCTTTCAGGTCATCAACCTGTTTCTGGATCTGATTGCCCTAAAATATAGAGTGTTCTTTGTGCTGGTCTCACCTCAAGTCAGCAGATAGAATCTAGATGGAAAAAAAAGGCATGAAATATCCAAAGAAATAATATATATCTATATATAAGATATATATATGTCAGTGAGTAAAGGCCTAGAAATCAGCTGCTCAAAGTAACTTTCATTTGTACGTAGAAACATTCAGTTTGGTTTGCATTTCTGTTTTGTGCCCAAATTAATGTAACATGAAAGAACCATATGAAAAAACAATGATTAATTTCATTCCAGTAACTTATTTTCCATTTGAAAAAGATTGATGAAAGTAAGGGGGAAAACATCTGATTGATTATATCTGTGAAGGAAGTACCTCAGGAATAAAGGTACATGAAGGGAGATATTGAAAGATTTGTGTCTTACAAGATATACTAGTGTGGATGAGGGTAAAAAAGAGTGAAGGATAGTGGAGGAACTTCTGTTTCATTTTCCAAAGTATATATTCAGCCTTCATGCTGAGATACTCTGCCCTGTAGATAGAGTTTTTGTCTTACTGCCTCTTGTTCAGGCAATAAAGTGAGACAGCGTGTCCTTTTTGGCTGAAAGAGGCAAAGGAAGGAAAACTTGTGAGTTCTTTTTCTTTCTTAACATTCTTGAGGTCTCTTTTTAACAAAAAAACCCCATGTTTTCATGATTCAATATCAATTTTTTCGAGTCATTAAGTGTGGAAATATACAGATGACATTTTGATGGTGGGGGCCCAACTAAGGAGCCCATGGGACTGTGCCAGTGCACAGGGGACAAGGCTTGGAACAAAAGGTCATTGTCATATTAAAATATACTTAAAATGCTTAAAAAAATGCTTATCTGAGCTAGGGAAAAGTCATGGGTGCTGATTTCACCTCTTTTTTTTTTTTCGTGATTGGTGCTTATTTTCCCTTTTTGCCTCATCTTGGTAGGTTCCTCTCCTTACCTTTTTAGGTATCTCCAGATATTTTTCTATTTTCAGGTGTTCTGTGAAGGTGGATTTTTTTTGGAGAAAGAGTCAGTCCTCTTTGAGCTGTCAGACTTCATCTTTCCTGTCACATCCTGTTGATATGTGAGAGTGAACCTTGAGGTCCCAACATGGCAAGCAGAGCTTCTCATCTCGTAGGTCTCCTTCATTGTAGTCAAAGGCTTTCTTCTGAAGTCAGTGATCATTTTCATTAAGAGCCCAAAATTTCTAAATCTGTTGAATGCCAGTGTCTCTTTTTAAATGATTGATATGTACTAAAAATGGTAGAAGTGTAAATGAGCAAAAATTACAACCATCACTGATTAAGTCACTGACTTTGAAAATGCAAAGTAAGACTAGTGCAAAACTGGAAAACTACTGTGTAATTGTTGGCAGTTAATAGGAATACACAACTTGCAGCATATTTAATGTGCATTTCTTTTTTTCTTCCATTTCTTGTGATTTGTATATAAGAGCAGTTTGTATATAAGGGATGTTTAACCAACATAACAGTATCAACTAAATTTAAAGGAATGAAATCTATAGTACATTATTTGGAGAGGTTTTTTATCTAGCTAAGCAATAATTGAGTGTTCTTTGAAACAGCTGCTTTCATAATGTGTTGTGCATAACTTGGAGTTGTCTGGGTTCTCTGTAAGTTCTGCTACCCTTAACACACTGGAGAAAAAGGAAAGATGATGACCCAAGATAAACATGTGAAAACTTTCTCAGGTTAGAAGTTCCAGCATTTGGCAGTGCATGCCCTACTTAGCAATGTCTCACTGTGTGTGTGATAAGATTGTTTTAGGCTCTTCATGACTCACTACTCAGTTTTTCAAAGCTTCAGATATTTATGTTATACCAAGAGGGAGGAAAAGTCCTACATAATTAGTTCTGTTTACTTGATTATTAATTTTATTCATATACTAAGTGAAAAGTTCTGTTTACTTTGATTACTAATTTTACCTGTATACTAAATGAAGGTATTTTCCCTCAGGTGACATAGCTAGAGCAAAATGTTTCCTTTTTCGTGTCCAATTTGTTTAACTTCTATTAAAAAGCATGTTCTTCTTCCAGAAATTGCTCCATCTCTTTCTTTTTTCAGTTCCTAATACGAAAGCACTGCATAATAGTGGCGTCTGTGCCCTGACTGGCTTAACTTATTTTAGTAAGTTGACATTTCTTACCTGGACTCAACTATTTAGCAAGAGTTGTGCCAAGGTTTATAAGGAAGTTCAGATCTGGAATGCAAAGCAGGAAGGTGGGGGATGAGCTGGATTTCTAATGATAATATTTGTTGGAAGGTTAACTTTTTAACCTGATATTCTGTATATTACCTGGCGGTTGGTTTTAAAGTGGCAGATTTTTGGCAACTACGTGGTGTTTCTGAGGCTAGAACATGTAATTGTAACAGAGAAGGAATGATACTTTCAGAAGTAGGATCTTCTAGTAAAAGCAAATAAAATAAACAAGCTGTTTGCTTCACTAAAACTGGTTTAGATTCCAAAATCACTCTCTCAATAACTGTGTGCTACTCGTGAAAATATTCTTCTCTTTTGTTTATATTGTCCTTGAGATGATACATTCTTGAATGGAGTCCAATCCTTTCAGCAAAGGTGTTTTCCTGATTTCCTACTTTTGGGTGCAAGCTGTATTTTCCCAGAGTAATTCATCTGGCTTGTAATAATAAATGGCTTCGTAGAATTTACAGAGCTACCTTTAAAAATAGAAAATTTAAGTCTTGGCATTACCCAAGCAGCTTTTAGGAGTGCAGAGAGAATGCAAATATGTAAATTACAGCAAAAATGCTGTAATTCTGACAGAGTTTGTCTGAGTTGAACTCACGTGCACATTAAGTTACCCAGACCTTTAGAATTCTAGATTTGCTTATGGGGTAGGAAATGAGTGCATCATGCAGAATGTATTGTGCACTGTAATTGTGCTGGGGTTAGTTCACATTAAGTTTCAATTAGACGAGAATGTGAAAGGACCATTTAATTAGTCCATAAATATCTGTCGCTGGAAGTTGACAACCTGGAAAGTTGTCTGCCTTGGCGGCTGTTATCCCACACAAGTTCTGTCAGGCAGGATGTGTCATTAGGTGTTGTGCAAGGCCTCACCTTAAACTGGAACACTTAAGAGTGAATGGTTTGAACTCTTGATTCTCGTTCTGCTGTTAAGGATACGTTGACACGAGCGGTGGAATTTTTTAATAAGGGAAAAATAAAATTATAAAAGTCTTAAGTTACGAACAGTCTGTGTCCTCTGTGTGATATTATGTAACATATCAAACTGCCATTTCCCCCTGCGTACGATGTGAGATATCTTAAGACTTAATCACCCAAAGTTGTTAAGTAGAAGTTAATTAAATGTGTGTAATGATGTGTTTCTTAGAAATAATTGGTGTGATTAAAAATCCAACTTTAATAACACAGTGACATCAAAAAGTTTTTCATTCATTTTCCTTATTTTTTTTTAATTAAAAATAGTGGGGTTTAAGAGTATGTTGAATTAGCTTCGATAATTACATTTTCCTTCTGCAAAAATACTAGAGCCCACCTGTTTTCCATCCTGCATGTACACAATTACAGTCATATGGAATAAAGTGAGAAACAAACAACCTCTTCAGAAGTAAGGATTTTAATAATAGATCTTGATTCCTAAATCTGTGCTTTCTCAGTTCATGAGTAGTGGGAACTCCCCTAGGTAAAATTTTAAAAAATAAGCATTGACTGTAACTGTCTTTTCCTTTTTTGTTTATATTTGTTGAAGAGCTACCCTGGTATCTGTTTAAAGACACATGCTATAACAGTCGTATTTAATGTTGAAATATATTGTCATTGTGCTTTGCAGTCTTTCAGTGATAGGTTATAGCTGTGGATTTGCTTTTCGGGTTTTTTACGTGAGTGGAGATGCCTTCACCTCACGGGCTTTGCATGCAGTGCATTGCACCCTTTGCAAAGGCACTTTTGAAGTGCTGATCTCTAGCAGGGATTTTTTTGCCCGTGCTGCCTTGTTCTTCTTAGGTAAGGCCGTCAGGAGGTGGAACACACGTTGGAGAGGTGCTGCTGGTGTTCAGGAGAAGCCTGGCTGCTCTGGGGGTGGAGTGCACTCAGCTTTAACAGGTGCTAGAAAATGTTCCTCCCGTTGGAGCTGCCTAAAGCCAAGGGCAGGAGAACTCAGAGTCACCAGTGAGTGAAACTACAGCACCTCTCTGGTTCTGCACCAAATCCACCTGTTCTGGAAGAGGCCACAGCTATATGGGACTAACTGTCCATTTACTCCTCTCACCCAATAGTTTTGGCTGTTACCAGCCCTGGAATGGAAGGAAAAAAGGGAGCAGAGGAGAAAAAGAAAGGCTGAAATTGCTCAAAACTCTCCATCATTTATGGAGTTGCTCAGACTGCTAGGATTTTGAACTCGAGAAACAAAGGCATCCTTCTCTGGTGTGATTTTTTTTTCCCCCTTGATAGATAAGGACATGGCAGATACTTCATCCTCTCTTCCTCATCAGACTCCCTGTGCAGAATCTGGAGAATAGAAATAGTTGGCTGTTTTCCTTCTATGTCTTGAAAGATATTTTAAGGAGAGTGTAGCATCAAGTGAGATAAAACAGCAATACACTTATAAAGGGAATGATGGAGGACTGAGAGATTAGTGAATGGGGAGGTACTGGAATGAAACTAGTAATTCAACATAACAGTGACGAGAATGGAATGTCATCAGTGTTCTGGGTGAAAGTATTCTCTTAGAGCTAAAGAAACTATTATGAAGAATAACAAGAAACAAGTAGTTAGAAATAAAATGCTGTGGCCTAGACTAGTAGCAGTGGTGTGCCTCATGGAAGCAACATGCAGAAGATTGATTTCTTTTACATCCCTGAAGAAAACATGACAAATACTGTGCACCAGAAATCAAGCAACATTAGTTGTCAGGTGCACATGGAGAAAAATCCTTTCCTTCATTTATTCTTGCAGCTGAAATGCAGAGTTAGTTCAGAGATTGTTTCAAGAGTTTTCTAGTTTTCTGTTGCTATAATAAAATCTAGTTCTTGCTTTTAATGAAATTGGCAGCCAACTTCCTCCTAGAAAACACATTATCCCACAAATGAACATGGGATTAACCCACTGATAAGTAACACCAAGGTATTTCACTGGCCTTTCCTGCCCTTTGCTGAGTATGGATCAGAAGATCTGACAAAAGGAAAGGTATTCTCCTGGTAACAATCACTTCCACTCACATTACAGAAAACCCAGAGGAGCAATATACCTGCTTTCCTAGCAGTAAGCTCTTTTAAAAAGGCTCATACATTTTCCCCCACAATACTGGCGATTCTAGTTGAATTAGTTAATGTCCTGCCCGTATTTTTCTACATCCTTGTTCTTCTACCAGTGAGAGACATTTCTACATTTAACATTTAAGTATTCCCTTGCCGTGGTCACAACCACATCTGTCTGACTTGTTTTACTTGAGGCCTAAATGTCAGCTGAAGCTGTTTGTAAGGGATCCAAATAGAAGTGTTATCCTGTTCATATTATACAAGATTTTCCTTGTCTAGTAACCAGCATCTTTGGCAAGGATGAAGAGATGTTAAATCAAATCTGGCCAGTTTTTTATTATCTCAGGTCTCAAATTCTTTTTATTCCAGGCTGCTACACTGAATCCTTTACGTAATTTTCCCTAAATCATCATTGCCATATCTGAATTTAGCAGGTTTATTGTGTTGTAGAATTTATCTGTAAGGTAAACTAACCAGAACTGTTGTTTTCACTGTTTTAACAATATTTACTCTTCCATTGGATTTACATATATTTATTGTTGTTTGTGTTACAAAGAACTTGCGTCTCGTAAAATGAAAAACTGTCAGGTTCTCAGTGTTTTTTGCAACCCACTTTTTCCTGTTTGGTTCTGATGCCCAGTGCGTTTGTGATTGTTTTCTTTTTCTTTTTTTTTCCAAACTAGCAACGTTGACAACTGACCTTTATTTATCATCATTTCCCCAGAGTTTGAGAGTATTTTTATCCAGGCTACTCTGTAATTGTTTAATCCAGTAAAGTAAAGCTTGAGCATATTGCTAATCAATAGAGTCTCATCACTGACGGGTTAATCCGGGTTGGTGTTAGAGCTTCCCTTCCTACAGAAAACCCACCAGAAGAGGCAGTGCAGCAGAGAAACAAGAGCTGACAAGGACATGCATGAACCTGACCTTCAAATATTTCAAAGTAGTTGCTCCCTTGGATGGGAGCAGTTCAGAGGTGTGCTGAGCAGAACAGGAGCTGAGCCTCTCAGCTTCACAGATTTTGCAGATCTCTGATATAGAAGAGATTTTGTCCTACTTTGAATCAATCTTGCTTCACTTCCTTCTGATTAGAGAGTTCCTTCAGGTCATGGGCTGTTAGCAGACTCTCTCTGAGCACATTAACACCTGCCAATGAGCCAATGTGTGGTATTGATGCTGAGCCAACATAATTCCTGCTAAGGTCTTGACTGCTGCCTTTGCCACCTCACTAAGGAACACTCCCAAGAGTATTTAGTCTTCTCTGCCACCTTCTTGTGCCCTTGGCCCTGCTAACAAAATCCTACAGATCTTTAGAACTGAAAGCTCAGCAAAGAAAGTGGAACTCGCACTCCTGTAGAAAAGGCCTTTCTTCTTCCTGTTTTTTTCAGACCCCAAATTTCAATGTCTAACCTGAAGCATACAGAGTGCTGCTTTTATATCCTGTACTTTCAGCAAAAAGGTAAGAAGAAAATCTGAATATAAAGCTGATATAGGAGTCAGATACTCAGGAATAGTCCTGACACCGTTGCCACCAAGGGCAGTGTCAGCAGGAATGGGGAGGGATAGTGACTGTTGGCTCTTGGTGATGCCCAGAGTGACTCACAGAGCTCAGCTGGCACAGGGCAAACTGTCCCTTGCTTAGTCAAATTACAAGACAAATAGAGACATAGATTTTAAAATGAGAAGCAGCAAGTGTACAATAAATTGGAAAATGACTCTTCAGGTTCTGCTTAAACCAGTGAATAGCGGAGGTTAGGTTTGCTGAGTCAGCACCTTATGACAAAGGCATTCATTATACTGGGGAGAATTATCTGCTCTTAGTTGTGAGTCATACTCCTCTCTTCACCATCCTCCTTCCTTATTTAGCCAAGGAGAAACAAAATGCTGTGGGTCAAAGCCCAGCTTTGTATACAGAAAACAAACACACACCCCACGCTCCGAAGTCGCAGTCCATTCATAAATAGTCACTTTTCGATACTTCCCGAGTCAGACACTTAGCTACACATTAAAAGAGGGGTAACAAATGTACATACACAGTATTAAAGAAAATTAATACCGTGCAAAGTCAGCTGTATAAAGAGCACAGATTAAACCTGGTATAAAAAAAAAACCTTTCCTGTGAAGAACTATATGCTCTGGAATGGCTGTTTTTTGAAAGCTCATTTTTTGTAAAAGTAACTGTATTTAGGCTAGTCTATTGTCCAAAAGCCTTAATCACAAGTAAAATGTTTTATAAAAGTATTGCACTTGTCTTTTATATTTTTAATGAAGATGTTACTTTAACCAGTTGTGTTTTCTGTTACATTAGTTTCAGATAGTCACATTTTTCATCATTTTAAAGAATTGGGGGGTGTTCAAAACTAGTAGGTTGTATATCTTTCCTTTCTACGTAAGCAGATTTTAGCTTCTCGCTGATCTCTAATTATCATTAGATTGCTTATTAGATGATAACTAATATAATCTTTTATTTTGTTAGCTTTTAGAATATTAAAATTTCCAGAGAAATATATCTGATACAAAAATATTAACTGTGCAAGTATGCACATGGTGTTGGGACTGATGTAATGATGGATGTTATTCCCATGCACTCCAGTGAGGCCTGCATTTTCAGCGTGTAATTCTGACCCTGTTGAAGTAAATGGCACATCTCCCATTGGTTTAAG